>NC_061517.1:3795000-3797500 GCF_022379125.1 Scophthalmus maximus | reverse complement strand
AACAACTGATCGATTTATCGAGAAAATATTAGATTAATCGATAATTTAAAAAATCGTTAGTTTCAGCCCTGGATGATTAATAAAAAATGCCCAAAACAGCCTTTTTCTAGTATCTAATGTCATCCAGTTGGTCGTGTGCGTATTAAAAAAAAAACATGACTGACAGACAGTGAATATTGTTCCCTAATTTTATTATACTGCAATTCGATTATTGCACAATAATAAATTTTGTATTTTGCATCATGTCCACAATAAAGATAAAGGGATGACAACAGTGAAACAAACCTTTTCAATGTATAAAGCTTCTGTGAACTTAAAATTTCAAAACCTAACTGATCGGGCGTGAGACGTTGTTGGGAAATGTAGGGAAATTCAATGTACCATTCGTTATCCTTTAAGTGTGGAGACGGAGGACGGCGGTGAATTCGGATGAGTGCAAAACGAAAAGCCACTGTTGTTTCTAATGTAAACCATGGACGTGCAGTAAAACAAAACCCGCCGCTGCTCGGCGACAACTGTTCTTGTTCTCTCTACCCGGAAGTTTCCAAATGAAGATCATGTGAAGACTGTCGGCATCAAAGACAGACGGGGAAAAAGTAATGCAATCAACCGCCAATTCACACAAACAGGAACGGCTGAGTCGAGGTGTATGAGCCCTCGTCCTCCCATCACTCTCCCCGATCCGCCCACAGCTCAGGGTGGGCGAGTGAGGTTTGCTCACAGACACTAGTGCACCAAGTATGTAGGACAGCGCCATTAGGACATTAGTGCCGGTCAGCAGCCAGCCAGCCAGTTTGTGTGTGTGTGTGTGTGTGTGTGTGAGAAGTAAATTGGGGATGTGCAACAACACCGTGGGGGAAGGAGACGCAATCTGACACTGTGCTTGATTGGTGTATGTATGTATATATATATATATTATAGAAGGAGAATTAGGAAGCAGCACAAGTGTGTCGTTTTTAAAAAATTATTTTAAGGAATTTGTCAAGGAATCATAACCGCAAGGAATTAAACCAACAAGCCACAGCGAGGGTCAAAGTATAACAGGAGCTGCAGCAGATCTGCAGTGTCTGGAGCCGAGCCGAGGCAGCGGAGCCTGGTCCTTCCTGCTGTCTGGCCTGACTGATTCATCATTATTACCTGAGGGATCAGCCCCATCCCCCCCCCACCCCCACCCCTCATGAATCCACTTCTGTGAGGTAATGTCTAGCATTAGGAGCAGCGGGGGTTTTTCTTACACCAAAGGTCTTCTTCCAAAAACCATAGAAAATGACCGTGAAATGTAACAATATAAAAAACATAATAAAGAAGCACTGTCAATTTCCCGGAACTCTTATTCTATCTCAGCTCGGGACAGGTTCCGAGATGAGATCATTCCCGTGGCAGGAAAGGTCCATGTAGGTTTTTTTTGCACATTTATGTTTTTCAAATTCCAATTTCAAGAGTGTCGAATGAGCGACGCTGGCAGATCAGGTATGACTTCTGTCTTAAATTATCTGAAGGAAACAAAGCAGTGACAGCCCCCGGTTCCTCCTTCTCACGAGCTGACCACAGACTCCGGCCAGACGGCTCCACGTTCTGGTTCCTCGGCCCAGATCCCCCCCCCCTCCCCCCGCCACCCCCCACATAACTCTCTGGCTTCCTGTTATCCCACAACTGGGCTTTCTGTCTCTTTGTGGAAAAAAACCCACATTTCTTTTCTTTTCCCTTTTCTTCACCACGTCTCCCCCTCCTCCGCCTTGTTCTTCTTCACCGTACAAACCACATAAATGTGTGGGTCAACAAAAAAACCCAGTGGCTTGTTTTTCCATCTTTGAATGCAAAGGGGAGGGGGGGGGGGGGGGGTTAGACAGACATGGAGGCCTTGGGAAGGATTCATAGCAAGTTGATATATCGTGTCTATACCCCCCCCCTCCCCATTCAGCTCACCCCCCACGACCGCTGCTTACTCTCTCTTTGTTCGTCTACAATAAGAGACTAAAAAAACTGTGTCCATATGTGGGAAATAACTACGAGGAGGGGGAGGAGGAGGGGGAGGGGGGGGGGGGGGGGGGGGGGGGGGGGGGAGGGACAGTTGGGTGTTTGGGTAGTTAACGGCTTTTTTTGTCAAACACAGAGAGGTATTTTCTGTCTTAGCGGGGGCAAACAGTGGATACCCCCTAGAGGCGCACACACACACACACACACACACACACACACACACACACACACACACACACACACACACACACACACACACACACACACACACACACACACACACACACACACACACACACACACACACACACACACACACACACACACACACACACACACACACCCTCCCCTGAAGGGACTGTTAGAAAGGAACAGTAATGCACTTGATTCACTGTTACACCTGGCATGAAAGAAGAGAGAGAGAGAGAGAGAGAGAGAGAGAGAGTACAGTAAACGGCAGATGGCGAGAGGAATAGTATGTGCTTATCGCTGCGCTGTTGTGCAACAGTATAGGAGCCAGGGG
>NC_061517.1:3780000-3792500 GCF_022379125.1 Scophthalmus maximus | reverse complement strand
GCCGCCGTTTATTTGCCTGGCCGACCGGCGTCCGAGCGTCCTGAGCCCACCCCATTTCGAGTGACTCAACTATGTCGACACGGACAGCGCAGTGAGCGGCCCAGGCTTCGCTCAGACTGCTGGCAGCGATCAGATCTTCAGGGCGGCGCGTTCGCTCTGTCGCTTGCAAGCGATCGGATCGGATTCGCGTGTCCAGACGTCAACCTATCTGATCGGAGTCACGTTTCCCCCTCCGAACATGGTTTGAATCTGATTTCGGGGGGGTGGAGAAGAGGGTCACATTTCACCGTATCGTTTATAAAATCAATCTGGGTACAGTCTGCGCCAGAAAAACAAAACGGATTTGGGGCTGGCGTCCGAACAAGGTCTCCGATGGGACCAGACTGTCTCCAGTGCTTTCATGAGGCCTGGAGATGTAATACAGCCGACAACTAAGGTATAAAAAGGGACCAATTACAGTTCATTAAAGTGCGGGAGCTTTCTCGTGTGTTCTACTCTTCTGTTCTTTCAGAGAATAAAGCTAATTTCTTTTATCGTGCAGAAGGAGTGTGTGTGAGTGTGTAAAGACAAACAGTAGAACTGGAAAATGTGTTGCTTTTTTAGTCTTTTGCAAATTTCCCCTTCACTAAAAAAAGGAACGTTCTGTATATTTACTATTAAATCTAAGTCTGGATCACTTGGCTGCCTGCGTAGAGACGTTCAAAAAAAGATTAACTACGTGCGTCCCTTGGATTTGGCTCAGTTTAGGTGTACTGGTTGACTTCGCCGACGAGTAGCATATTGAATGTCAAACTTCCTCACGAGCCGTTCGCCCGCCATCAGTCCGCAGCCGCGCACAGCTGTCTCTCATGAATTCGAACAAGAACTCTGCCATTTGCCTCCCGACGGGATGGGATTTACTCGGAGCTGCTCGTCTGAGGAAATGAAGACATCGTTTTTAGATGCGCGACATTAATTTCGAAAATTCGTGCGATGAAACAAAAGAAATCTCAGACACCTTACACGCATGACCTCATACCAACTGATGAAGTACGGGTATGTCGTGCGCGTGTGACTTTGTGTGTGTTCGTCCATGTGTGTCTGTACAGTTACATTCAACACGTGGGTTTGTGTGTGTATGTGTGTGTGTGTGTGTGTGTGTGTGTGTGTGTGTGTGTGTGTGTGTGTGTGTACATGCAGGCCTTTTGTTCCGGGGGGGGGGGGGGGGGGGGGGGGGGGCGCCTGTTGACGGACGAGAGCTGTGCTGTGAGGGGTCTCGGAGAGGCCTGACAGATCTGTGACAGCGTGCGCCTGAGGAGAGAGAGGCCTCCGTGTCAACCCACGCTCGCACGAGTGAACTACACGTTGGCGAGTCCCACGCTGAGCCGGCGCTCAACACAGCCCGCTGCGGCGTTCTGTTGTGCCACACACACACACACACACACACACACACACACACACACACACACACACACACACACACACACACACACACACACACACACACACACACACACACACACACACACACACACACACACACACACACACACACACACACACACACACACACACCTCTTCGCCACTAACATTTGGAAATGCACGCTCGCTTGCAAACACACGCACCCACAGTCCATTTAGGTCTGAGCAGGGCTGTCATTAAGCGAGCAGACGGGTGGGAGGCTGAAATACAAGCAGGCCCGGAGCAAACAAAGCAGTGGAGGTAGAAAAAAAAGATGACTGCTTACTTAAGCCGGCTGGAATAAGCAGTTATTTTAAAGACGGAGAGGGCCATGAGGTAAGACTGTGGGAAAAACACACTTTTTGTTTTTGTTTTGACTCATAAAGACTCTGATCTCGGGATTCGCAACCAGTCGAAGCAGAGTACAGTTGCTGCGAGCGGGGAGAGCGCAGCGGGGGAGCTCTGCGATTGGTCACAGCTGGCATATTTGCCCGGTGAGGACACTTCCTCTCCGGTTTATTTTTTTCGCAAGGAGTGCGAGGTCCTGGCCAAGTGGGCACCTCAATTTGGCACCAGAAGCGACCCCGTGTTTAAACACAGGTCTTGGGCCAGGGGGAAACCGAAGTATCTTTATTCAACCGCTCCCTGAGCAAAGGGGGTTTTAGTGTCGCTTCATTACTTTTCTGAGGGTAAATATTGAGAACGTGCGAGCCAACGATGACTCACTCCTCGTCGCTGCGCGGCGGGGGTCAAAAGCACAGAACAGACTGGAACGGATCCTTGAATGAGAGCTGACGGACAGCGCATGAGTCGTTCCATATTTCCCACCCGCGCTCCCCGACAAAGTCTGAAGCGGCGCGGATCGACGGGGGGGAAGAGGCGCGTTCACCTGGAGGAGCCGAGTGCGGGGCCGACTGATCCACTTCTTGTGGGGACCTGCCACGCCGTCTGATACCTGTTAGGAGCGCAGACACGCAGGGGCCTCTCTGGCGCTTCGCCCCGCGGCCATGCCTCTTAACAGCTCTTCTAGGAGCGGCACAATAAGTCATTATGAGTCACAGACAGTCTGACGGTCTGAGCCGCTACGCGAACGCTATAAACACAGGATATGGTGGTTGTGGTGGTGATGCAACACACACACGCGCGCACACACACACACACACACACGCACACGCACACACAAGGAAGCATATACTCACACACAGTCAATTAGCGAGAGGACGACGAAGGAGGGTCAGACTGTATGAGCGAGCCGCAGGGCTGTTTTTAGTCAGACGGGCTATTCTGGCCGAGTGGCTGTACCGAGCTGGAGGGCAGGAGGAACGAATTACACTGCCCACTGTACGGCCGGGCAATAAAAAGTGTAGTTCGCTTGTTGTGCAGTTTGGAAATGAACCATAGTGTTCGGCACTTTGAATCGTCCTCATCGCTCCGACGCTTTATTGCCTGCGAATCCCTCCTAACTAAAGAAAACACACGGCCAAAACAAAGGCGCTGGGACGAGCTCGGGCCCGACGGGACACACTCATCGTTCTGTTGTACTGTGTGTGTACAGACCTGTTCATACCTGGCATTGACATATATACTGTAGTCTACTGTACATAGGCTGTATGTAAAAATGGACGTAGTCACCGGGTCTGGAGAGTGAAGCTTATTATTATTATTGTTAATGCGGAAGTGCCTGAAACCTGTATTCTCTGGAATGACCAGCAGAGGGCGACTCCCTGGTTGTTTCAAAACAACCAGGGAGTCGCCCTCTGCTGTGCGATAAAACAAAGATAAAAAATCTACATGATACAAAACCGGGCCTGATCCTTGAGATCCCTGTCCCAAGCAAAACAAATCGCCCAAGATATTTGACACACAGGTGACATATATATCTCTATCTCTCTCTCTCTCTCTGGGCTTTTCCAAGAACTTCAGTGGTCTTTTCATGTGGCCCAGGAGACATCTGTGTTCCCACAAATGCTGAAAGGATGTGGCCATGTGTGGCCCAGACACACCTCCGCATGCGCTCCTAACAACTTGTTCTCAATGTGTCCTGGGTGGGTTCACACCTGTATTTAGAGCCATCCACTCGCCTGCGTACGTTAATGTCAGGCATGACTGCACGTCAGTGTGTGTGTGTGTGTGTGTGTGTGTGTGTGTGTGTGTGTGTGTGTGTGTACAGCCATTGTCCTCACACCCGAAAACAAACACTACTACACAAATACATCTCATCTAATGTCAGTCAGAGTAAAATAGGTCTGGCTAGGGGAGAGAGAGAGAGAGAGAGAGAGAGAGAGAGAGAGAGAGAGAGAGAGAGAGAGAGAGAGAGAGAGCGAGTGAGAACTGTGCAGTTTGTCCCACATGAACCCTCCAATCAAATGGACAAGTGGTATAATGAAGATGTGACTTTTATGTAACTGTGTGTGTGTGTGTGTGTGTGTGTGTGTGTGTGTGTGTGTGTGTGTTTGTGTCTGTACAGCCATTGTCCTCACGCCACAAAACAAACACGACTACACAAACACATCTCATCTAATGTCCAGTCAGTCAGAGTAAAATAGGTCTGGCTTGTGGGTCGGCTGATGATGTTTTAATTACATCTGCACCATTTTCATGTCATTTCACTGCCATTATTTCTCTCTCTCTCTCTCTCTGTCCCTCTCTCTCTCTTTTTCGATCCCACCGTCCCTAATGAAGAGAAATATTAGAGCGAGCGAGAGGAGTGAGGACTGTGCAGAGTTTGTCCCACATCAATCCTCCAATCAAATGGACAAGTGGTATAATGAAGATGTGTCTTTTATGTAACCGTGTGTGTGTGTGTCTCTGCCCGTGTCTGAGTGAATAGTACAAATGCGTATCTGTCTATTTAGGAAAAGGAATGGAAGGCAGATTTCAACAGGCCTGCCACGCTGAACAATGGGGCCAATCAGTCGCCTGGATCAGGCCTGATTAACGGAGGGGTTCAGCGTTCAGGTGAGAGAATGTGGCGGGCGATAATCTCGCCGCGAAACACAATGTGCCGTCGTCACATTGGGACTCGACACCCTCCTCGACTGTCTCCCCCCGGAGACGGATGGGAGTGAGCACTTCGCGCACTAAAGCGGCCGTAAAAGAGCGGCGCACCGAGAAGCCATTTCCCCAAAAAACAGGCCGAGTGTTCCATCTTGATAGTCTTGAGACACGCGGGCGGAATAACAACTGGCAGTGTAAAGAAAGAAAACAAAACTGTGCGGTCGGTGGTCATTGGACCATCTGTGACGTGAACGGAGAGAAGAGGCTGTGAAGCTAATGAGCTGGCCGAGGTGGCACGTCTCCTCTGGCAGGCCGCAGGCCACTGTACTGCTACAGGCCATCACCTGGACGGGGACGAGGATACAGAAGAGCTCGCATCAGCACTTACTGCACACGCACACGCACACACACACACACACTCACACACACACACACACACACACAGAGTGAGAGAGAGAGGAAGTCTAAACATACTGTAACACCACAGCCCCTGTTTATAACGTGCATTACATTAAAGGCCTAAGTGGATGATGTGGAGGGAAAAGTGCGGGGACACGGTCTTTAGTCGTTTCTAATCTTCTTTCCATCGACGGAAAGTGTAATGAGGAAAGAGCTTTTCTGGCTGCCTTCCACTCAGGTGTTGACCAATGGCGCTCCGGCTTGTTAGCTGCTCCGGCCCGGTTGGTTCGACCTTTACTTTGTGATTTATTCTCGGGTCCATCTGGAGGAATTGGATTTTTCTTCTTGTCCAAATTGGATCACGGGCTGCGTTTTGATCCGGAGAGCGAGCAAGGACGACGTCCGACGGCGATCAAAGTTTTGCGACGAATTGACAGCGGAACGGAATAAAGTCCTCAAAAGACAAACACACTGACTTAGGGATGTTCCGACTCCGATTCCAGCCTCCGACTCTGCCAATAATGCCGGATCGGGCATCGGCGAGTAGGCGAATCAACAGTATCTTCCAAAAGTAGCTTCGCCCAGATAAAACTGTAATTTTCTTTTCCCCAGAAATCACGTATTCTTCTTCTTCAAAATTCCAGAATGGCAGCTGAGTGCTGCACCGCCACTCGCAAGTACAGTTAGAGCAGCGGAGAAGAAGTGATTTGTTTTCCGGTTAGTCAGAGCCGGCGGAAATGTCAGCAACTTCGCTGTAATATATTTCACACTTTTATGTCCAACATGTAAAAACGGCGACGTGAACCGTATTGTTGTTTTATACCGTTACTGTGAAAGATACAGACAATTTTCCGATGCTGTCGACCAATACACAAAGTCCAGAATGGGAATTAGTGTCGGGCCAGTAGTTTGTATTCAACCAGTTGAGTGGATTAAGTGGCTGGAAGGACAGATGTCTTTGACAGATGAACTTTCAGGGATGAGTAGAAGCGACCGGAGGTGGAAGGACAAGGTGTCCGTAAATAAACCGAATTTACTGGAGGGTCCGTGTCTCTGAGCAGACGGCAGCGGCTCATAAATCCATAACACGCGGGTACGAGTGCAACGCGCAGCGATACATCCTCGTGGGGTTTAAACGTGCCAACGCTCATACACAAGTCTGTGTCAATGTTTCAGTCCACCGTCCGACGCAAGTGACACAGTCGGCTGGTCGGGGGCCTCTTTCGGGGTCTTTCGGATTTTCTGGAAACAGGTGCAACACTAAGTTTCAGGAAAAAGGCCCAGATGCCGTCAAATTGACACGTGCATGCGCGCACATACGCACATTACGCACACCGTCGCACCTTAAAACCCTCTGTGGACAATGAATCCACCTCTATAAAGAATAACGCGCGCTCCATTTCCCTGCGGTCGCTGAACAAATAAACTTTCCTTGGGTTTTAAATAAGAACCCTGAGCCCTCCTCTGGATTTAAATTCACTCCGCCTCTGCTTCCCCACTGGTTTTCAATACACCTCTGGGTCCAGCGTATGGAGTCGGGCCGCTGCCCATATGGTCCCCACTGGATTAGGCTAAGAAGCCCGGAGCACATAATGGCTGAGGCCCGGGGAACCATTAAAAACCCATTAATTGTGGAGTTGGAAGCTCCTCGCGGCAATGATATGCTAATATCTCTTAGCAGCGGAGTCGGACAGAAGAATGAGAAGTGGCCAGACGCGATAGAAAAAGGGAAATGCAACGAGCGAAGGGGAGGGGGGAGAGGAAGAAATGGGCGAATGGGACGATCTACAGACCGTTCCAGGTCGCTGTAACTCCCCAGCATTCACTCGCATGCAAACACACACACACACACACACACACACACACAGACACACTCAGGCACGCACAGGGCGAGAGGGAGCACTGGAGAATAAAGAAAAGGAAAACCGCGGCCGAGCAGAGGATAGAGAAAACTGCAGGCGGCAGAAGACAAAGAGGCCAGTGTTGTGGAAAACATGGAGTCTGACATTAAAGTGATATAGTTCAACTGGCTCACGTTGGAGCCGGAGATGCACGCTTGACAGATCTACCAGCACCACCGGAGGGAGAGGGGAGAAAAAAACCCAAACTAAGAGGCGGGGACAGATAGGAAGAAGAGGAACAGGAAGTGGCTGACAGTTAAACAAACACAGATGGTGAAAAAACCTGCCATCTGCATATCTACTCATCTCCCGTTCTATTAAAAAAGTATTTGATGGTATTCATTTGTCTCGACATGCTGCTCATGCTGCGTCTCTGCATTCCTCGAGAGGATTCTGCATTTCTGTAGAAAGACCGAGTCCCCACCAAGCAGATTAACTGGAGCCAGTCAGGGGGCCCGGACACAGATCCGGGCAGATTTAGACTTTTTCAATGCGGTTGTCCTTGTTTCCGATGTGTAGCGTACGTGTCACGTTGCAGCGAGGCCGACGCGACGGCCGCAATCAACACATCAGCATCGATGAACTGCTTCGGTAGAACCGCGCGCGTGGCTTCAGAGGCCGGGTCCTTCGCTGTAATGAGTCGTGTTTTTTTTCCCTGTGTGTGATGATGCCGATGAAGGGATAAAGAGACCGGACTCGTCATTTCGCTGTCGCACCCTGGGGAGCCAGGTGTCCCTCTTCACTGGAGGCATGCGGAGACCAACGTAGGTTAATGAGCTCCGCAGGCCCCCGGAGGAGATGAGCATTATAGCCTACATCTCGCCCCCTCTCATCCCTTCATCCCTCCATTTGTGTCAGACCCCGGGAGAGAAGGGAGGAGCAAGAGAGGAAAATGTGGCGGGACGGAAGTGGAGGTGCAGGAGAGACGGGCGGGCGAAGAATAGAAAAAGGCACGCACCAAAAAAAAAGAAAAAAAAAAAAAAAAGAGCGAGAGCCAAAGCGAAAGTCGCGTCTGCCAGGTTTTTAAAACAATTAAGGCCTGGATTGAGATTCACTGCGAGGGTTCTGCTGCCAGGCAAGGCCCAAATGTGGCAGTGAAGCTTGGTGGGAGCCAGCCCTAATCAGGAACAGACTCTCTGCGACAACAAACCAAAACCACACACACATAGAGACACACAGGGAAGTCGACGCTTTACATATTAGAGCTCGACAGGGGGGGGGACCTGTAGAAACATCGAAATGTAACGAGGAACAGACTCGCTGAGTGCACGACCAGAGAGACGAAGAGGCGGAGAGACAGAAAGATGTAATGGTGACAAGAGGAACGAGGGCCTTTTAAATCTTAAAGCCCAAAACAGCAGATGTCCTTTGAGATACTTTTAAAGGGTCCCATCTTTTATAGTTTTGTGCAGGGGGGGTTCGATGTCCTGCGGGAGATAAATCTGTGGTTTCTCTAGCATCAAACAAAACACTCGCACGAGTCTTTCGCGAAGATCAAATGAAAATATATCAGATGTCAGGTAAACACCGGGAGAAACCCGATCCCGCGTGGCCGGGCGGCGGACGCGCCGGGGTCACGGGCCGAGGCCAGAGAGGGGTCACGGTCGGGGCATCGCAAAGCTCTGGAAGTCTGAGCGCGTCTCCCCGAGGGCCGAGCGTTTTGTTATTGTCGAAGCATTTCTGCGCCGCACCCCGGGCTGCTTCATAGTTTTACAAAATAAGACCTTGAAAACCTCTCGTTCTACAATGTGGGCCCTTGTTGTGGAGTTCGTACCGTGTTTGGCTTCACTTGCGTTCCCTCCTCTTTTGCCTCTGCTCTCAGATGTGGCTGCGTCGCCTTTAGTTCGGCTGTCTGCGGCTGCATCGCCTTCTGTAAGCGATGAACTTTAGAGCGGGCGACCATCCGAGCGTGCGGCGCTTACGTCCATCAACCGCGCAGGGAATGCGTGCTCTGCTAAGACGCCGCCAGGAGAATGTGAGCGCGTGAGAGCGTTTGCTGGGGAGGTGGTGGGAAAATAAAGGATACCGACAGATGAGAGGAGGGCGCCGCTGAGAAATATGACGGGATGAAGGGGAGAGATGAGACGATGGGGTTGAGGAGAAACGGCAGGGTGAAGCTGCAGGAGAGTATGGACGGAGAGCGGCGAGAGGAGGTGTGACCGCCCGGTCTCTGTGCCCGGGAGCGGGTGAAAAGCACAGCGGCAGCGTCAGTGGGCAACAGCCGACGGCGAGAGCCAGCTTCGCATTCCTGGCTTGATCCTGCATAAACCCTGTCTGTTACTGGAGATCTGATATGGAAATAAGAGGCCAGATGGGGGCTTTCATTGGCCTTATAAGGGATTGTGGCTTGGCCTGGACGGATCCCGGGTAAAAAAAAAAAAAAAAAAGAAAAGAAAAGAAAGAATGAAATAAAAGCGAATGAGAGAAACAGACAGAGAAGGGCAGGGACAGGAACGAGGGGGGACGGGGCATTGGAGGAGACACGACACGAGGCGTGAGACGGAGATGCTGAGAAGAGGAGAAGAGCTGCAGAGTGAACAGACGTGAACATGAAAAGAGAAAATGAATTAAACCAAGGCCCTGCATCGCTGGTGCTTCAATGTTGTGTCGATGATCTCCAGTCTTTGAAGGGGAGGATTCATCGGGGGGGGGGGGACGACCCCCGAGAACAGAAACAATTTCCGTCCCGTCACACACTGGCGGACTTAACAATAGAGCCCGGCACAACTCGACTGGTAACTTCTGCTTCCGTTGTCTCTGCTGCCAGAAAAGACCAACTTCACCCTTGAGAGTGAGAAAAGCTGCAGATGGCGAAGAAGCAAGACTCAGGAGGAGGACGTGTGCCACGTGGATCACATCTGAGTCCCTGTTCCGTCGTCATCCGGTTTTCGCAAAAAAAACCCCCCCCAAAGCTCAGCGACGAGAACGACTGCGGGGTTTAATCCCTCCGCCCTGCTCCCGTTGTTTTCTTCAGTGCGTTGAGCGCGAGCGGCGTTTTCTTCCCTGCAGTCGAGCTGCTCAGACAGTGGGAGCCAACGGCCTGCTGGGAAACCTGATCAGCCGCGCTAATCTGATCAGCCGCACTTTGTTCGAGTGCGTCTTACTTAAAAAAAAAAAAACAAGGAGGACAGCGCTCGCAGCGTGGCGCAACCCACACACCCGTCCTATCCCCTTTCAGACGGAGGATCCCGGGGAGCCGACGCAGTCATCTGATGCCGCCACACCTTCCGCTTCACACGCCCCCCCACCCCCCTGCAGCGCCGCGTACCTGCACCCGACCGTTCCGCCAGCCACAGCAATTTGGGCCTAATAGGGTGAAAAACTCATGACACAAGTGTTTCTCGTTTCCTAATCAGTTGCGAGGCATAACCCCCCCCCCCCCCCCCCCCCCCCCCCCCCCCCCAAAAAAACCCCAACCCCAACCCCCCACCCCAGTGAGGGCATGTGCACGTGTGATGAAACACTCGTGAAATAGAGCGAAATACACACTTGTCTTTTGAATGTTTGATCAAGGGAGGTTTTTTTCCGCACACCTCTCCCATACAAATCAGTGAGTTGAATCTATATGTGCACAACACCAAAGGGGGGGGGGGGGGGGGGGGGGGGGGGGGGGGGGGGGGGGGGGGGGGGGGGGGGGGGGGGGGGGGGGGGGGGGGGGGGGGGGGGGGGGGGGGGGGGGGGGGGGGGGGGGGGGGGGGGGGGTGCAGACATGTAATGAAACATGTACGCTTGCGTCGGACACCGACACACACGCTTTCAGGGAGGCGACATGAAAAGTGACGCGGGCGAGATCGCTGCCCTCTAATCGGCAAGGTTAACTGACGCAAGGGTAACTGCAACTGGTTCGTCTGTTTCTCTGCTAATTCATCATCGCAGTGGGCTAATTTAGGTCAAACACACACATATGTATGCGGCGCGACACCTCCCCCCCCCAACCCCCCTCTACCCATACACCCCACTGAGCCGACAGCTGCTTCCAGCAGCACCAAACTGTGGCTGCCAAATGCACCAAAACACTCCGCCGTGACCGACGCCGACATGCCCCCCCCCCCCCCCCCCCCCCCCCCCCCACAGAAATGTTTAACTCCCCTTCTTCGGACGAGGCAGAGAGCAGGAATGTTGATGGTTTGCCGCTCGCTGTTGCCGCTATTCCATCAAATCGACGCCTCTCCGCCTCGACTGCTAATCCAATCTGACGCGGCAGGCCCATGTCACCGGGGCGAGGGGCCGTCTCGCCCCCCCAGCCTATGGCCCTGACCCCCTTCACGTTAAGTCAGGTTTCCCAGAGGCCCAGATAATGTTTTCCCAACCGCTAACCATTAGGGTTTAATGAATAACAGCGGTGGCTGAGCTGACCTGTGGCTGTGAGAGGCCCCCCCGGCCCCCCCGGCCCCCCGCGCTGTGCTTTGATATCATGACCTTGTTAATGCCCCGTAAGTGGACGGGCCTGGCTGTTCTGGTGATGCAGGTGCTGTTCACAGTCACACGCGTGCCCCTTGCCGTGTCCGCCCGCCGTCAGCTCCCTCACTTTTCCCTTTATAAAGAATGTGTCCAGAAATCCATCCGGCCAGACATCTCAGTCTCGTATATTACACGGCTCTTTATTTGTCTCTCTGCTCAATATCTGACGTCGGCGGACTCTCACACATCTTCCTCTTTCTGCCGTTTCGTTCTGATCTCACCGCTCACAGTGTGGCGTGTAACGGCATCGTGTGGCCGTGACATTGTGCTGTATGTCACCGCTCTAAGGGTTGGCCAGCGGTCCCGGTCTGCGGAGAGAACCTACCCAAAGTGAACTACACTTATTTGTATCTAAAGCGGAAACAGACAACTGGTCATTGTGATGTTAAAACTGATGGCACAGTGTAATGTCGGTGTAAAAACGACCCGGTCCTCACTTATATTGGGCTCCTATAAGCGTCGCCACCGGGTATCTAGGGTCCGTGTTACCCTAAATACCATGACAACCATCCGACGTGACTTTAAAAAAGCCCACGGAGCTCGAGAGGATCCGAGTGGTCGTGTTACGAGCTGCGCGGAGGGAACTGTCCAATCACATTAAGACGGCGGCCGGCGTCTGTGCTGGAGCGGCCAGACTGTGAAAGGAAGGGATGAGTCGAAAGCTGACGGCTCCATCTCATGACGGCGTGGGGCCGAGGCCTGACATTCAGCTGTCAAGAGAAAAAGAGACGCCCCGTGTGTGAAGGGACGAGCAGGTAAAGGCCGGGTTGAGCGGAGCGATTACACATGGCTTGAAATATTATCGCATGCCATTAGCACCGCATCACTGTTCATTAGGGCTGATGGCTTGATGGAGTTTCTTGACGGCCCCGCGGTCGGGGCGAGAGAGAGAGAGAGAGAGAGAGAGAGAGAGAGAGAGAGAGAGAGAGTCCAGGCCCAGAACAAATGGAGGAAAAGGAAATTGGAGCAAGTGGAGAATCAGAGGGAATGATAAAGGGCACCGTTCGCCCCGATCGTTCGCTGACAGAGAGATTCAGTGTCGAACACTTTTTTTTCGGAGGGAATATCTCTACGGAGAACGGGACAGCTGGTGCATTTAGTGTCGCAGCAAGAAGGAACACGGCATCTTTCGACGATCCCTAATTCTCATAGGTGGGGGGGCGTTCATTATAAATGATAACCAGACGACTGCACGACGGCGAGGAACACATATATCAAAGCAGAGATTTGTGTAGAGCCCACGAAAGCTTCCTGTAAACAGTGTGTGATCACAGAGCAGCGTCAAACAACGCTGTCACCCA
>NC_061517.1:3652500-3775000 GCF_022379125.1 Scophthalmus maximus | reverse complement strand
AACTCGTAATAGACGCGAGTAGTTTCTCCTTGGATGTGCCCGGCGAGGACGGCGTCTGGGGACACGCATCTCTTAAGTCTCGGGTTCAATAGCACTTAACCCCCGCTGGTCCGTGTCAGAACGCCGGGATTGGAGGGAGGACGACGTTCATTCTTGCTGACTCCGATCAACAGGGGAATCCTAAACGAGCTTCCTTCAACCTCCCTGTTATCTGCTGCTGGGACGCCTCTTTCAACATCCCATTTTGCATGTGCGGCCGTGCTCTCCATCTCTATCGATATATCAAAGGCAGTGCCCCCCCCCCCCAACCTCTCCTCCTCCCCAATGCCATATAGTTGCTTCCCACCAATCCCAATCCCAGTCTCTCCCCCCCCCCCCGTGTGGGATATATGTCTAGCGCTTAAGCGCACGCCGAACAACGCGCAGCCAATTCCAATTTCAGATGACGCAAGCCTTCGGTAACGCGCGTTCGGAATGCAACTTCAGAGCAGATCGTCCATTTCAATATATTTGACCCGCGGAGCCTTGTAGCCGTCTTTTGGTCTCGTGGCGGATGATGGAGCCTGGTGAGTGCAAAGAGCACTCAATCTCAACACAAGATCACAGGAAAAATACTAGAGTGGTCTAGTTCTCCGTCCTGATTGGAACGGGGTTTCGCTGTAGCTGGAAAAAAGTACATGTAGACCTGGAATATTGATTCACCCCCCCGCACCCCCCCCCAGCCAGTAGCTTTCTGCTGAGGTGAACATCTAATGCACTCCACGATCAATCACTGCCTCCAGGGGTGCCACCCAGGAGCCCACAGCCAATTTCTGAAAGCCCACCCACCCCCCTGACACTCGCACTACACATTAAACACATAACTGCTGTATGATGGCACTGGAGGTTTCACTCGGGGTTGGGCCAAATGACAATACTCCACCTTCGCAGAATCATACAGTCAAATGTAATCACTACAATCACGGCATGCGATGAGTATGTGGCTCACGACTGCAATGTTATTGTCTATCACTCTCTCTCTCTATATATATATGTGCATTCTCCTCACCTTAGTGTCTGCTTTTCCCCCCACCCTCTTAGCCTGGCTCTCCCTCTCTCTCTCCCTCAATCAATCCCCTGTGAAAAGCCTGCCACAGGCAGCGGCATCCGCCAAACACTATCCCTGCTGCTTTTCTCTATGCTCCAGCAAAGCCCGGGAAACAGCAGCATATACAGGGGTTCGGTCTGCGGGGGAGAGCGAGAGGGGTGGGGGTGGGAGGTGGAGGGAGGAGCGGGATTGAATGGGGAAGCGGGAGATGGAGGACAGGCGAGGGAGGGGGGTTGTTCTTTGGGAAGGGAGCCAATCCAATTACAGGCAGCGGTGCAGCCCTGGTTTCTTTGGCGGCACTAAATTCACATTTCAACAGTCTCTTCCCTCCCTCGTCCTCCTCCAGCACCTTCTTCCCTCTCTTTGCGACACACACACACACACACACACCCGCAAACCATGCATCCTCACATGACACACCCCCTCCCTCTCTCCATCTATCTGGCTCATGAAAAAAACGGTGACTGTATGGAACTGTATAACCAGCAAAGCATCAGATCTCGTCACCCTACAGCCGGGTCACGCTCACATCTGAAGGGAGCCTGCAGCAGCAGCACCGTCCCCCCCCCCCCATCGACTCGTCTCACACAACTCTGAAGGAGCTTATCAGCTTTGTGCAGAGGAGCTGCAGCAGGTCCCTCGATCCCCCGGCCCTCCCTGTCACACCTGAGGGAGAGAGTGGACGACGCCCTCAACACAAACACAAGGAAAATATTTCACACACACACACACACACACACACACACACACACACACACACACACACACACACACACACACACACACACACACACACACACACACACACACACACACACACACACACACACACACACACTGCAGAGGATATTCTACTGCCGTACATTTATCACCTGGAGAACATACACATAACTAATACTTGACTAACCCTTACCTCGACCCTTACTATAACTTTAACCTGAGCTTAAAACATGTCTTTATGTTAAACTTCAATGATTCACACAATGGGGAATTTTGTCCCCATAAGGAACACAAGTCTCCATAGGTCCCCACGACATAAGTAATACCTGAAGCACACACACATGCACGCACGCACAGTTTTGCATGCATGACTTCAGAGGACATTACATTCATTTTGCTGATGCTTTTGACCTGGAATCGAACCCCGACCTTCTGTACCAAAGTCAGCGGTGTAACCCTAACATTGACCGCAACTACCACTTGCTTAACCCTAACCCGAACCCTTACTGTAACATAAACCTGACCTGAAAAAATGCCCTTACCTTAAAATCCAATGATTTACACGAATTTGAAGGAACACAAGTCCCCATATGTCCCCACAACATGAGTAATACCAGGAAACACACACACTCACACACACACACTTAACAATGACAGTGGGCACCAGCAGCCCTCTTTTCACCGCTGACATGCCGATTTATTGATTATTCACTGCCTATTAAAAAAAATAATGCTCTGTTTTTCCACACTGTTGTCGACTGCTCGCCCTCTCCTTCATGCACATTAGGCGGGACAGTTGGAGCCTGTTGGGGCCGTGCGTTTGCATGCAAATCACCGCTTGTTCTCGTCCAGCAGCAAATGTTCTTTTTCTTTGTTTGCACAATGCTGGCTGGCAGCCTCTCTCGTCCAACCACGTGACTTCAAACAAATCAGGCTCAAATCCGGTCCAGTCCAAACGCTCACGTCAGCGGCTGCTGAAAGAACACAAGGCTCACGGATGAACTCGCAGTTTGCAGTCTTCGTCGCCGAGCGGAAAACAAAAGAAGAAAGAATTCATCAATGTTTCATTGCCCTCCTCAACACCGACGATTGCTTTCCCTCAGTCGGGCCCTCGTGACGTCGACGGCCGGCGCCCATGTCATCTTTTGCGAGATATAACTTGAGGTGATCGAAAACATTCCAACCACAGAGTACATTTCCAGAAATTTCCCCTCTGGGCAACATCAATCAGATGGGGGGGGGGGGGGGAAACATCCATACTGGCCCCTGAGCCATGGTACCTATTCTCCAGGTGCCCCCCTCCCATGTCCTGCTTAAAGTGCATGTCAGCGTTACTGTGGTTACAGTCATCCCACTGTGACGAGCACACAGGAGCACTCACGGCTATTTTGCATAGCTTCTCCAACAGGGGTTGGGGGGAAGCAGATAGGTAAGCGAGATAGAGGGACGGGGAAAAGGCAGGTGGCGGCTAACGACAAGAGTGCGGAAAGACAAAGGAAGATAAGAAATAATATACAAGCAACACTTTCGGGAAAACACGCCGTTTTTTTTTTTCCCCATCTAATGTAACCAAAGTCGAAGAAGGGGCTGCTAAATTATTAAACAGCCCAACCGGGGGATTACATGGAATGAGTATTGTCTTCTTTCTCCACCACAGTCAGATGGGTGTATTGATTTAATTGTGGATAGACGTGGACCAAAAATAACCCGGGCCAACGCGGCGAAGTGTCGCATTGCCAGGATTGAAATAACAGAGGAGTAGCCAAAAGAGGTATCAGAAGGGTTTTTTAGCTCTTTCCCTTTTTCTGTCTAGTTCTCTGAGCTCTGTGCAGCTGTTCGGGGGTGGGGGGGGGGGGGGGGGGGGGGGGTGCAGTTATGGCCCTGTGACACACTCCTCCTGTCACTCAAATTAAGGACGCCCCAAGGGAGGAGGAGCCAAGCGAATACTGACAAATCCTTCAACCAGCTGTCTGAATGTAGTCTGCAGAGCCTCGTCTGTTGTGACATGACGCGCCGGCAGAAGAACGCACATTTATCTTCGTCGAAGGCGCGCCGCTTACATTTTAACATTCGACAAAACAGTGCAACAGCTGTTAGAAACAAGGCCAAACCCCAGATGTTTCCGATGGACGTCTCGCAATCTTTTTTCTTCTCTTTTCTTCACCTTCCAATCTCCTCTGACACCTTGTGCCCTGCGACTGGAGGATGTGGGACGCAGCCCTCAACCCGCCGCCGCCGCCTGTGCTCTCAAAGAGACCAGGAGGCTCAGTGCACGCACCTGCTCCGTCGTTCCCCCTCTCGGTGAGCCACGGGCAAGAAAAGGTGCCTATTAAAATGAATGGGACGGTGCAGGTTATTCAACACCGCAACGCCGGAGCTCACATAACAAGGAAATGGTAATAACCACTAGAGTGAGCTGGGCCGTCGCCATTACCCCCCTTTTTTTCCGAGCGTCTTGACAGCAGGCATTAAATATTAAGGAGATAAGTTTCCCCGTGACCGTGATCCATCTGCACGGAAAAAGGACCACTTCAGCCGCAGGCCCTTTTAAACCGCTGGGTGCGATGAGGAAGAGGAGCGGGGCGGGTACTCACCTTCTTGAGCCTTCCACTCTTGGTGCCCACGAAGGCTACGCAGTAGCCGTTGTAGACGTAGGAGGTGACGGAGGTCATGCGGTCGCGCGTCTCAGTGTAGAGAGTGTGACCGGTGACCAGCTGAGAGCCTCCGAGCGGCTGGTTGATGTCCAGACCGCAGAAGGAGTCGTCGATGGGCACCGGCTGGAGGACGAGAGGAATTGACAGAGGTTAGAGGAGGAAGTGCAAATAAAACGGACGAGAGGGACGACGCTGAAAAAAGGGAATCGGCATGAGACAAATGCGTCACGTTACACTTAGTAACCCCCCCGACATGAAATGTAGGGTAGGGAGGGGGAGGGACTAAAATACCTCGGGCTAAATCCACATCGCGGTGTTTTTCGCTTCGAATCACTGTTGCTACGTCCACGCCCGGCGTCCACACAACTCCGGGGTCCCTCAAGCGCCTGAGATGGAGATGTTTGGAAACGCTGCTGGCACTGTTTTATTTTCGACAAAAACTCCTGAGCTGCGTTGTAATGTGGACGGTAAAAAAAACGGAGACGTTTGGAAGCGATGACGCAGTCGCCTGGATTCGCTCCCTGATTGGTTCTTATCACCTTGTCGTCGGTCCTCAGAGACGAAACCCCTGCTCTCGACTTTTCACCTTCACTGTTTTTCATCATCTGTGGCATACGCCCAGTGTACGCGCGTGGTCACGTATATACATATATACATACGTTTTCCGGGTGCGTAAGTGTGATTAATACCGATGCGCTCGTTGAAACGAAAAATGTAGCCGTATGGATGTGGCCTTGGAGAGACAGAGTTAGAGAACAAGACATTAGTAGAGCGGCGAGGCTGAGAACTGTGAAATACGAGCAGGAAAATAGGAGGTGACAGAGTGAGACAGAAGGAGAGAGCAGTGGTCAAAGGTGAGGAAGTAGCGGCGGTGTCAGAGTCTGTCTGAGACGGAAACGAGAGGGCGAGAGAGGCGAGAGGGAGAGAGAGGACTGAGGGTGAGAGGGCGAGAGAGATGAGAGGAGAGAGGGAGGTCGGAACGAGGCGGAGGCGCGAGGGCGAGTCTCCACGCCAGACAAACCTTTGCCTTTCTGTTCCACTCTCCAGACGTGTTCCAGCTCCGCCTGACCGAGCTCCACCTTGCTCTCACCGTGGCCCATTACCCCGGCCCATCGTCGCGCGCGTCTGCCGACGTAGTTATCGCGCAGCGCGCTCACCGCGATGTGCATGAGCCTCATTTACACGTTTCGTCAGTGGAAGGAATGATCTCTGCCGTCTGAGCGCCTGAGCGCCTTCATCTCTCTGGGGGAGGGTTGTAAGACGAGAGGCGACGGGGTGAATAGGGAGCAGGGCGGCGGTCGATTCAGGTCGGCTGAGACGGCCTGGGTAGCAGTGGCCTCAAAGTGCCATGTGGAGTAAAGTGAGACGGTCAGGCATGCCTCCCCATGTATACATCCCATAATCCCGGCCGATGTTTATACATTGTTCCCCTTTCTGCAAACCCCAACTCACGGATTCTCTTTCTACGACTACGTTGAGCGACACTCCCCACCGTGGTCGTGTGAACAGCTCAGTTCTATGCACATTTTCTTTTTCGCGAGCGGAGCCGTGAGCGATAATGCTGACGGCGGGAATAATCGCCTCCGCTCTTACGGTCACGCCTCCCACTTAATGGCATTTCCTCTTATTTCCTTTATTGCCCAAAATAGCCCGGCGCTGGCTGTTGTGCTCCACGGCACTACCAATGCAGTACTTCAATGAGGTAATCTCACATTATTCTCTAGTGTTATGGTTATAAAAGCGAGCAGCTATCTGGAGAGACGGACAGCCGCGGGCTGCAGACGTTGGCTTATCAATAGCTGCTCGCTCAGACGCACGCAGACGTTTCCACATATGGTCCGTCGGGCTCCGGACCATTTGGTTCTGATTATATATCGAGACTGTTCAGATGATGTACGCTTAGTGGACCTGGCAGCCAAAATCCCCATGGATGCCGTTGTGGTTGCGTTTTCTTGTTCGCCTCCTTGCAGACTTATTTCTCCGTGCTTAAAGACAAATCTCCAAAGCGGCGAGGAAAATTTGGGTTTTATGCGAATGGTATTGATCACCCATAGAGGGGCTCTGTAGACTGTAACCCTGCGTGATTAGTCCCCATCGAACAAGTCACAATACAGCGCAATTTTCTCGTTTGACGAGGACATTGGGCGCATTGGGCGCGGGATTTGAATGAAGATTGAATTAGATGTGACGGGGTACCACTCCCAGGGTGTAACGAGTGTTTTCAGCACCAGCTTCCCCTTCCAGAGGACGATAAGTGACGCTCAGGCGAACGAGCAGCCTCTCCGAGTCTCCTCTGCGAACGGGGAGAACGGCGAGGATCTCCAGATGGCAGAAGGCTGGACGGGCTGGGTGATAAATCTTTGACTGGCTGCTGTGTCTGAATCCCCTGGCGCAGGCCATCGGTTCCAGCCTCGGCCTCGGCCTCAGCCTTGGCCCGTGTACGTAAGCGTACAACGCAGCAAAACGTCTGCGAGATGGGGGAAATGTGAGCTGGGGGGGGGGGGGGGGGGGGGTGTAATTAAGGTTCTCTCTGGTTGAAGCTCACACTGGCCACCTGCTGTTCGAGCGAGGACCGGAGGAGAGGCACTCGTACTGCATGTGTAATGTACTCCGAAACCGAGCGAGGTAAAGTGAACAGTGAACAAAAAAAGGAACAGCAGCCTCCCGGGTTGGTCTACCCTTGGTTCACCTCGTACGTTGACGGATCTCGGACGAGGGGGTGTTCTCTCAAAATACCGCACGCAGCGTTAAAAGGAACGTATTTTTTCAAGAAAGACAAGATGTGAAACATGTGTGCACTTAAGAGCAGCCGCTCATCTCGAGTAAAGGGCGGGGGAGGGGGGGGGGTTTACAGACGACGTTTGCCCGGCCGACATGTTCGTCTGTTAAACGTAATTTGTACAGGCTTTAAGAGTTCGTCGTCCATTGACATCCATCTGCATAATCCATATTATACTCTGGATTTACGGCGCTGTTCATTGAGCAGGAGGACGACGGTATTGAAGACTGTATTTGTTACATCTCCTTTATCTCCGTGGCTACACACACACAGACACACACAAAGCCGGATTGTATAACGTACAATGCCGAAGAAGAGCTGAACGTCATTGGCAGTGCGCGTCTGAAGAATGGAGTGGGAGGCGCAGCGTTCGCAGGTAACGGCGGCTGTAACCCCTCTGAGCATTCCGAGATGATTCTTTTGGGGGGGGGGGGGGGGGGGGGGCGACGACTAATTTGAGCTCCCACAGTATCGAGAGTCTCCTTCAGCACTGTCACCGTCCATGTGCCACCGGTTTCTCCTCCTTCCGCCCACTCTTCCTCCTCCTCCTCCTCCTCCTCCTCCTCTCAGTGGAGCTAATAAAGCCCGACAGAGCTCTAGTTGGAGATAATGTCCCCATCGTCCTGACGATCACCTCTGACATTGTGCTAATGGGAAATGCACTGATTTTAATAAGAGCGGTCAATTAAATGCCCTGGGGGGGGGGGGGTTGGAGATTATCGACAAAGAAAACTTAATCGGGGAGGACAGGGGATACAATTAAACACTTTAAATATCAAAAACGACCTATGCTACCGATGTGTTTTTCCTGCATACATGCAGACATGTAACACACTCTGACATACGTTTAACTCGTCATTAATTCTTAATGTTTTTCACTTCCTAATAGCAATTACTGAACGGAACCACAGAGGACTGAAGCCTCCTGGGAAACGAGGGGGGGGACCAAGAAACTTAATTCTACATGACAACATGTAACAGATACTATTATGGTATAATTGTGTGTGTGTGTGAGTGAGTGTGTCTGTGTGTGTGTGTGTGTGTATTTATATTGTGCTCAAGGAGAATACGATCACTTTGATGATAGGAAAAGAAAAAACTAAGTAAAGAGAAAAATATTTTATGAATATCTCTCACTGAAACATATTTTTTGGGACACAACTACATGTGGTGTGAGAATCATCCGCTGTGCAAGGCGTTCAAAAGCATTTCCTGACGACTGCTGAGTTTATTTTCATTACGGCACACGCCCCTGAGATCTTTGAACGCTGCGGTTTCAAGGCTCATTGAGACGCTCTGGTCGGCCTCTCGCTGTTTACTGTATCTAACGTTGGGAAAACAACGTACATTCAGAATGCAGAGCTCATTACTGATTCTTTGAACGTTAATGTCGCTAAGTGCTCGCTCATTGTGTTGGAACTGCCAGGTTTCCCTCTATAACACTGTCAGGTCTTGACCGTAACATAACGCGCCTTGACATAATGCATGTTGGCACTGTACAAATAAAATTGAATTCCATTTAATTCTATCGTCTGTTCATTGGCCGAGGGCTCACTACAACGCCGGGAGAGTAGAAATTGGCTCTTTTGCACCTCAGCAAAGTTCCCGCTTCGCCTTAGAAATGACATGTCCCCATAAGAACGGGCTCCGACCGCTGACGATAGTAGTACTATCGTAGAAATGTCACCACATCAGTGGCACATTTCAGTCATCGTTTCCATACTCCGAATGAGTGAATTAATGTTAATGTGTGTATATGATTTTCTTTAATCATCGTGTACAGCCGCTACTCACCGCCTTGGTGCACTGCACGTCCTTCCCGAGCAGCCAGTTGAGCTCCAGGTTCCCTTCGCCCTGGTAGCAGGACTGCAGGCGCTCCTTGATCCGCGCGTTGATGTCTCGGATGGTGAAGACGCAGAGCGCCGAGTCGTCCGGCGGCCGGTGGAACTGCTTCTGGCCCTTCGAGAAGACGGTGAAGAGCACGTCGTCCTGGGCGCCGATGCCGAGCGAGGCGGCGAGAACGCGGCCCGGCTTGCCGAGGTAGGCGGCCTGCAGCAGCCGGTACTCGACGCCGTTCTTCACACAGCCGACGGGGAGGGAGACGTAGGAGTGGAACTTGCGGTCGTCTTTGCAGAGGCGGACGATGCGGGACGTGTAGAAGAGGTCGCTGGTGGAGCCGCTGGACGACATGCTGTTCTCCGGCGTCTCGGGTTGGACAGTCAGGAAGTAGACGAAGCTGCCGCTGGCGAAGCCGTACACATAGTAAATGTCAAAGTGGGAGACCAGCGCCAGCGTGTCCGACGGTATCTTGATGAGGGAGGACACGAAGTCGGTGTGCAACTCGTAGTCGAGCATAGCCGAAGATTCGGGGTCGCGGGGAAGCTTTCGACTGGAGATGGTGGGGAAGTAGTCCTGCTTTCCGTCCACCGCCGTGCCGATGAACAGGGTCCCGTCCTGGCCTTGTGAAGGCACGATCACCCCATACATGGTCCCCGTCTGGTTGACGCTGGAGAGGTAGTGCTCCTTCTTATGAGAGGGCTCCACCAAAATGAAGAGGTCGTCCAGTCTGAGGAGTTTACAGACGCCCTGGTAGAGGCTGCCACAGGCCAGCAAGCGATTTTGCGAGTAATCGATGAGGAGCAGCTTGTTGACATTGTTGGTGGAGACGAGCGGCTCCGAACAGGGCTGCACGATCAGAGGTGGGTAGCAGGCCTTGTTGTCGTCCTCCGGGCCCGTGTCGTGGGAAACAAGGAGGGTCAGGTTGGCCGAGACCTTGTACACGCGGTTGACCGCTCCGATATACAACACCCCTGTGGTCTGGTGAACCGTCAGGTGGTCGAAGACCCAGTCCCGGCGTTCAGGGTGGAAACTGGTGAACGTCTGCCCGCCGCACATGACGGGGATCGCCAAGAGCCAGAAGCTCAGCAGGGCAGCGACAGCTCCCACGCGAGGGTCGGGTGATAAAGTCCTGCGGTCAGCCCGCCGGCCCTCCATGTTTGACGGGCCAGCAAGGGAGGGGCAGAGGAAGAGGAGAGAACGGACGAGGGGCGGAGGGATGGGAAGAGACCTTCGCCTTTTTGTTGCTGAAGGCTAATTTCCGGGCCCAGAAAAAACCTTTGCGAGGGTCTTCACATGTTTCTGGAAAAAAGAGAAAAAGAGAAGAAGAGAGAGAAAGAGAGAACGTGTTAGACATGAAACGGTGACTCAGATATTTTCGTATATATATAAAGGAAACTCGTGTGGCCTACTGGAAAAAAAAGGCCTGCTCATTAGCGATGATGCTTGGAAAAGGTCAGAGTTTGAATTCAGCGAGGCGATGAGCTAAGGAGAAGAAAGGTAGAGGAGGGTTTGAAAGAGACAATTGGCGGAAACCATTATGGTGCACATTCCAAAGGAGTCGCTGGACAGGCCCGGGACAATGCAGGAAAGAGAGGCTGGTTACAGCAACGGAAATGAGCCTGACCTGACTCACACTGCCGCTGTCACACACACAAACACACACACACACACACACACACACACACACACACACACACACACACACACACACACACACACACACACACACACACACACACACACACACACACACACACACACACACACACACACACACACACACACACACACACACACACTGAGCAAGTGGTTTCCAAGAACAGAACATCCAAACACCCACCAACGATAACCAATTTCGATACCGTTATATATGAACATAAACTTTTTTTCCCCACAACTAATTGCAGGGATCATCAAGTCTCACCTATAGTTGAGATAGCATATTATTTGCATATGCTTATTGTGTTAGCCCACTAGCAAAAACAAAATACAAAGCTTAAAATTATAGAAATATTCATTCCTTGTGCAATACACGATATATTGCATTTTTTTTGGCCAATATCAGATGTCAACATCGGCTGATACTGATATGTGCATCCCTATATGAATTATTATGACAATAACAAGCTCAAATGTAACCTTTGACGAACAGAAACAACAACAATTCAACATTCGACGAGATACTTGACATAAGTACACAACAAAAATCCCACTGTTCTCTTTTCCATTCATCTCCCACTCCCCGACCAGCCATCAACCATGTATCCCTCTTCCATATCCATCTGTGAGAACATACATCAAGCAAAGTCTGCAATTTACACAAACCACGCTCCGCCTGGGCATAAACCGAGAGACGGAGCTCAACGCGGTCGGTCCCCGGGACTTAATTATATTGTCCATTGGAAAAGAAAGGGCCTGGCTCTTATTACTGGAACAAAGTGAGAACAAATTGGGAGCCACTTCCACACACACACACACACACACACACACACACACACACACACACACACACACACACACACACACACACACACACACACACACACACACACACACACACACACACACACACACACACACACACACACACACACACTTCCCCTCGCTCCCTGCTCTTTAAGGGGGGCCCCTTCTTTACAGAATCTGAATCGATTAATTATTCTTTTCTAAACATTGCTGCTGTTGTTGTTTAAAAAAACAAAAAACTTTTATTCTATTCATCTCCTGCTGACATGATCAGATCATAAAGGGATTAATCACTGGCGTCTTTAAATGAATCAGACACCGTGCTGCATCTTCGCAAACGCTCGTGAAAAAACAACAGCCAGGGGAATATACAGTGTGTGTGTGTGTGTGTGTGTGTGTGTGTGTGTGTGTGTGTGTGTGTGTGTGTGTGTGTGCCTCTTTTTCCCAGTATTATCAGTGTACTCCATCGGAAACCGAAGGCGTGTGAGGGGCTAACAAGTGGAGACAATGGCGGCGCATCGCCAAATCAAGTATGATTAGGCGTAGCGATCCAACAAGGGTAATTACCGCGGAGCCGGAGGAGGTAAGCCGAGGAGCGACGCGGGGACGCCGGGGGCTCCGACGTGTCACAGGCGGCTCTGCATCGTTTGTCACGCTCCCAGATTTTTTGCATTTCACCAGCGGTGAGGAGGCGCAGAGCAACGAGGGGGAGAGGATGTGGCTGGAATAAAAAGGAAAAAAAGGCGACTGCGCCTCAAATGAACAAGGAGTTGCAACTGGCGACGGAAGAGGAGCGTTTGAATGGAGAGATTCTGCACAACCGGGCTACCACGGCGATTTCATGTTTTAGTTATTTTTGGACGCACATTGGTTCGCAGCGACGGTTTGGGATTCCCGCTGAAACGCGCCTGCCCTCCCTCCCAAATCTGGTAATGGCCATCTCTCGAGATGGGTCCCCCCCCCCCCCCCGTTGATCAACGGCCATGCTACTCAGCTCAGACTTAAATATAGATCCTCGGGGAGCGTATTGATCCATGTGTCCATAAACACAGGTCCTAAGGCCCCAGTCAAGCTGTTGGTGGCGTGTGGGCAGGCCGGGGCGTGGGAGGCGCCCTGTCTCCGAGAGCAGTTTATTAGCATGGTCATAAAAGTGCCATTGCCTCTTATAAAAAAAAAGAAAAAAAGAAGAGGGCCAGACCCCCACCCCTCACTTACAGCTGCCTGCGCGCCGCCTCGCTCCTTTTGTTTGACTTTGTACTTGCTGGATGTGCAAAGTGGATCCCTTTGGTGGTATAATCAGCCTCCTGCTGAGCCAGCGCTCTGCTCGAGCCCCGCGGCCCTTTGCCCTTTAGAGCTTTCGCCCGCGCCCCCATCCCTTAGTCGTATGTGTGTGTATACGACATTAACTCCCATCCATCTTTTCTTCCTCTCCTCCTCCCCTGTCGTCGGAGGAAATATGCGCATCACTCCCTCAACGTTGTGGGGAAACAGCTGCAGGGGCACGACGAAAGAGGAAGGGAGCGTCTGTACACGCCGTAAAAATGAAAAGGCTCCACAAGAGGTTACCCATTCATATTTGCTTTCGGTTACAGAGGGAAGGGAGAGTCTTTGTTTAAGTCGATCGCATGACCACCTCTTTTTGTCGCACTTGACAAGAGTCTCCTCTAGGAGAAAAGGATAGGAGCAACACGACGTCAGGCCCCCGCGCTCGTCACTTCAAAGCCGGGGCCTTTCTTCCCTTTTTGTTTATGACGAGTCAGCAGGAGCACATTAACATATAAATGCGACCCAGCTATGATTCACACTCAAACGTAGTTACCTACTGACCTAGAAGAAGAAGGAGAAAAAAAAGAGGGCACGACTGTGTGAGCCCGCTGAATGGAATTATGGTAAAGGTGGAACGGAGGCCGCCGGTGATTTATTTCTGTGAACTCTGTGGCTCTCCAACACCAACTGCTATTATGGATATGCAATATCAGCTTTCGTTTCCAACACACACTGAGCAGACGCCTGTGTCTCTCTCTGTCTCTCTGACGACACCGAACACAGGACGCTCAGTGTGTTGACACGCCACGACCGCCGTGGTCGCAGCGAGGCCGGAGGATCGACTGGCACGATGACAAACCCTGGGCTAAATTCACAACGCCAAAAAAGAAAAGAGCTAAATATCTTCACGGCCATTGTCAGTAGATTTCCATTCTGACGCTCATCCCTTTGGCAGACGTGGACAGCAGAAAAAAGCTTGCACACACACACGCACTCGCGCACACACACACACACACACACACACACACACACACACACACACACACACACACACACACACACACACACACACCACACACACACACACACACACACACACACAAGCTGTGATCATGGCGACGAGGGAAGACAGCAAAACTTCCCCTATCCATAATGAATAGTTGGGCCCACAAAACACAGTATTGGCACAGTCGGCCGGGGCCGCTCCTCCTGAGCACTCGTGAAACAAACTGTTCCCAGTGGCCGCCTGTGCTCTGTCAACGCGTCCGCCTGCCGGCCCCTCTGCTGATATTTCTGGTGATTTCCCCGAGCCACTGTGCGAGAGGCAGTGCCCCCACGCCAGCCGTGGTCAAAGGGGGGAGCGAGGGGGGGGGCTTGGGCTGCATTGTGCCGATCATCTCACGAACAGATGCAAAAGAGGAGCGGCAGGAGGAAAAAAACAGGCAAAGGCCAGACGGGAGAAAAAATGTGAACTGATAAGCTGTGCAAAACCATCGGCTGTGGCTCGTGGACACAAACAGCCCGAGGGGCAGCGCAGCAGCCAGCAAACAGAATCAGGAAAGAACAGGCTTCGGGAAGTGGCCTCTGGAGCGGGAGCAGCTCTAAACCGCCGTCGCCCTGGAACAGGCAGCAGGTCTTCCGTGTTTGTGCCTTTGGATTTTTTTTTGGGGTGGGGGGTTTGTCCACACTAAGCTTCTTAACAATGCAGCCAAATTTGCTTGATCTCCCAAATTCATATTTACGGCAATTGTATCGCGGCGGCAGATAAAGGGACACGAACCGATAATCCATTTACGGTTCCAAAGCCATTGTTGTCAGACGGGGAAAAGGAAATGGGAGATCATGATTTCATGCCGCGGATTAATGTGTTATTCCCTGAATGATTAATGCAAAGCGTGAAATCTGAATGCTTGACTGAAAGTGATGCGCTGCAAATCAAAGAGACAACTGGGGACCAAAAAAATTAATAAATCAACAACGCGGCTCGTGAGGAGGTTTAAAAATGTCTTTGTTTTTTTTTTTTACTATTGCGCTGGTTGCGTGGTGGTGAGCTCCTCGGTCGACGGGGCCGCTTGCACGGTAAAAAATAGAAAGTTTGAATCTTCCCTAAAGGGAGATCGTCGTATATAGGAGACTATAAAAAAGCGATTAGCGGCAGAGGTTAGTCCATCAGTCTTCTCTCTCTCTGCTGCTATCAAGAGAAGCGATAATGAGAGGACTCGCTGGCATCTCGCGTTCGCCGGGCTGGAAGTTATTTTGATACATTTCTTTTTGTCTCCAGTGCACGAACTGAGTTTTCTCCACTCCGGCTGTATCGGTCTGTCGGCTCCGCGTGAATAACTCCGCACTTCTACTCTGCATCCCTCCGTCCGTCCGTCCGTCCATCCTTCCTTCCTTCCTTCCAGCCACGAAAAAAGGAAATGACACGGCGGAGTAACGCCCGCGGGAACCACGCGCCCTCCGCCGGCCTGCTGTATCGCTATGCTCGGGTCATGAATTCAAAACTCCGCAACGTCGACGGGAGGAAAAACGAAATCCGGATGCTTACAACACTGCTGCTGCTCATTTGAAGCCTGTCATACATACAGTGTAGAGCTGTTTTCGGTGTTTGTTTATCTGCACACGCACACGCCGGGCTCTGAGCCACACGGCTAACGCGGCTGTAATGTTTAGTGCCGCACAGTAAATGAATGTGCACTTGTCCACGAGTAAGCCTGGCTCTGAGGGCACTCCAACGGAGCACTCTGCATCCGCCGCGTGTAATGGAGCTATCTTCGTTAGTGAGCCACTCGCTCGCGACCGTCAATTGCCCAAAAGTACTTCACTGCACCGTGGCCTCTCCGGGAGATGCGGGCAAAAGATTCTAAAGACACACACACACACACACACACACACACACACACACACACACACACACACACACACACACACACACACACACACACACACACACACACACACACACACACACAGTCGTGTAGAAATCCTCCACGGGGGGGGGGGGGAAGCATGTCATCATGACACAGGGATAATGGAGTCTCACCATAGCTGCTTATCCCTGAATGCAAACAAGGGCACGTGTGTGTGTGTGTGCATGTGTAATCTTTCCTTTAACCCCACCTCCCCCCCCCCGCTTCACACACACTTCAAACTCTGTTTGAGTAGAAACACACTGGTATTACGCCTAGAATCTGTGACATCCACAAGAGAGAGATTACAGCGTTATTGTTATGCTAATGATTTGTGTTTCCCCTCCCACTGCCGCCGCCGCCTCCTCCTCCAAACACAGAGATGCACACAGACGCTCACTTTCGGGCTCGTGTACGAGCTCAGGCGGGGACACACATCCACACCCCTCGATCAAAGGCATGCACAAATATAGACAGGGGCACATCCAGCGCAGTCGTACATAAATTAAACCCCCTTCATTTTTTATTCCCAATCCTGCTTCCTGCTGACACAACCAACAGCCTCCATGTACCTCTCCTTCTAAATTGTAGGTTGAATCCTGAGGGTGGGATCTTCTCAGGCGTTCCCCCCCCAACTACCCCATACCAGTGTGATGTACCGCCTCATCATGGCTGTCTGTCATCCTGTGAAGGCAGTTTTCCATTAGGAGGCATTTCCATAAATCTGAATTGTAAAGGGGCCTCGGCGAGCGGAGAAGGGGAATCCTCCGTGGGGCGAAGAGAAACAAACGCGGCAGGATGTCACCGGAGGCCACAGGATCAGACGGCTCACCTCCAGCTCGCGCTCAGATCGGAAGTGAATCAGGCTCTTTGACAGACGCCATACGCGCCTTATCAAATGGGAAGGGTCTTAACTATTCCCGCGCGGTCCTGTCACTTTCAAAGTCAATGTAGTGGTGTAATGAAAGCCGTGTGCGGAAGGGATGCGGTTGTGCAGCGAACAGCATGAAAACGGCGCAGCACCTGTGGTGTGGCGGTGAATCTGAAAATGAGTTATGTCTGCATGAATTATTAAAAACGGGAGATACACAGACGCACAACTGTAGAGGCCAACTTCTAAAGTCTTCCGATACACCGCAATGCAAAGGAATTCAAATTATTAAGTATAATTATGTGTCAGCGGCGGTTATGAGATAAATGCTGGAACATTTTGAAGCTGTGATTTTATTAGACTGTGACAAACTGTAAAAGATTAGGAGAATATTTTTTTCTCCTCGTATGTCCTGCACATCAAGGGCGGGAGAAGGAAACAGATTCAAATGATCTCCTACATTACAAGTCTAGTAAAGCAAATGATTGTTTTATTTGTGAACCCAAACTTGAAAATTTGGACATGCATATTTAATTTCTCACATCTGAGGCCCCTTTTTCTCTCTCTGGCCCCGATCGCGAGGCACATTTAAGAGTTGCCGGAGCGGAGCAAAGCGTACTTGGCGAAAACCGGAGCGCTTGGCCGGTGCACCAGGTAGCAGGTGCAGAGGACAGCCGGCCGGAGGGGGCATCGGTCTGAGCGAGCGAGTGAGCGAGCAGGCGAGTGCGCGTCTTGCCCGCGCGGAGTAGACCGGAATGAGATGAGCTGAATTTGGCTCAGCATGTGTCGCCTCGCCGCTGCAATCAGATTACATAAAACTCTGGGTCGTTGATGTGCTGAACGCAATGAGTGAGGACGAGCGACTGTGGGGGGGGGGGGGGGGGGGGGGGGGGGGGGCAAGTCAAGGAAGACATGGATGACATTAACCCAAACGAGGGCAGGCCACAGCGCGACCTGTGTGTGTGTGTGTCTGTATGTGTGTGTGTGTGTGTGTGTTTGCACTGTGTGTGTTTGCTTTCTTTATCAACAGACCCTCCCTGCAGAAGCGATATCGGCCTCAAGCTGCACTCTGCGAAAAACAAAAGCTCGGACTCTGACCTTTGGTGTGCAGTGGCCCAATCAAAAACGAGGCACCAGCGGACGGAACCTTCTGTCAGATAACCACACGCCAAATCCTCTGGGTTTTTGTTTTTTTTAAGCGCCACCAAACGGCCCTGCAAGAGAGCTGAAATGTGTGTGACTAATACACATGTTCCATGGAGTGTGTGTGTGAGTGTGTGTGTGTGTGTGTGTGTGGAACGTTTTAGGTTCACAGAGGCAGATTAATGAAGACAATCACATTTTTATAAAAAAAGAAGTCTTTCCGTCCATTCGCTCGCTCTCCCCGGCTCCATCATTTGTCTCACTCCCGGGATCAGAGTAGTGCAGGAGCATTGGCTCAGTGGCCGAGGCGGCTACTGCTGGAAGGATTTGTGAGAATGAGAGACGGATGGGGAGGAAGTGCCGGGGGGGGGGGGGATAAGGCGAGCAATAAAATACATCAAGAGAGGAACTGAGATAAGGGGACGGAAACAGTGAATGATGGCCCGTGAAAGCGAGTGAGGAAACAGCGCGCCCAAGTTTGAGTGGGTGAGAAAGAGATAGGGAGATGAAAGAAAGTCAGGGAGAGCGGGGACAGACGGACGGACGAGGAGAGGGAGGAAGGAAGGAGGGAAGGAAGTGACGAGGACGGAGCCGTGCAGCCATTGCTCCAGCTGGGTAACAAGCCGTTACGGCCACTGTGGGCAGCCACAGCTCCAGGAGCTGGCACGGTGCGGCCGCTATTATCTGGAGCAAATTTACACAGGCTGGCTGGCAACACTCGAGAGGGAGGGAGGGAGGGAGGGAGGGAGGGGGCAGTCAAGATCGAGAGGAATGAGGGGAAGCAGAGACATGTCAAGAAAGAAAAAAGCAAGCACTATCATTTTGCTCTAAATGTATATTATATGTAGCTATTAGACGACCAGACGTGTTATTTCACCCAGTAGCCAAAAATCAAAAGTGGTTATGTAAGATTTTCAGAGGGGGGGGGGAGGGGGTCGAGTGGAGAGGGAATCCTGTCACTCAAACTAATCCCTTCAATTTCTGCCGCTACTGTTTCATCTAAGGAGTGTATGATATAGGCCTGGTGCGGCTCCGTAATCACAGGCTGGCTGAGAGGATGAGGCGGCTCCGGCGGTTGGCTCGCACCCAAGCGCTGGAAAAAAACACGGCTGTGCGGAAAACAACGCGCTCTTCCCTCCTCAGCTCCTCCGTCAACGAACACACAGTGAAAAAGATCAACCGTGGATTTGCTACCGTGGCTTTAAAGGGGATCAACTTGACAGGGGAGGTAGTGTGTATATATATATACAGTATACGGTGTATTGCTTCGAGTATACGGCGACACGGACCGAACCAGGGTGCTGTTATGCAACTGTGAGAATGGGACCTGTGATGTAATGCAGACATGGAAGCGTGAATCCTTGCCGGGGCCTTATTCATGCTAAAAAAATCAATTATCTGTCGATGCAATTAACACGCCTGTGGAGTTTGTGTGATCGCTTTTCATCCAACCACTCCCGAGTCCCGGAGCAGTGAGCTGGCAGCATGCAGAATTATATATATATATATATATATATATCCTAGCCTCATCCTATCATAGGTATTAATTTTGATGGGGGGTAATTTAATACAAATGAGGGAACATGCGGTGACCCTCTTTTAGCAGTATGTGCCCCAATGTGTCCTGGGCCCCACTGAGGGACTTCCTACCCAACAACAGCGTTTTTTGGCGACCAGCCACAATATCGACATTGACTGCCACATATTGACTTTCTATTTTTGTTTTGTTTTGTTTTTAGTAGAATATTATTTCATCCTAGAGCTAGAAGTAGATCATTGATTTGCTGTGACTTCCTCTTCCAGTCGAAAGCTCCGGTGCAGGTCGTACTTCCCTCATAATCCCAGTCTGCTCAGGGTCAGCAGTACAGCTCCAGACACACACACACACACACACACACACACACACACACTTAGGTTTATCTCAAACACTCATGACTGTGATTTATTGCAATGCACTCATGGGGCGTTTAACCACCAACCCCAACACCAATGACCCGCTCCTTTTCCTTCCAGATTGACTGCAAGAACATGAGCATCGTGCCTTTGTCCTCACATTGGCCCCTTTTCTTCACAGACATCCACCTGCATTGCCGCTAAGAGCTGCTAAGATCCCTCGTTGTGCAGCATTTGTCGTTTGTCACACTGAACCAAACAAGCCGACATACTGTCGCCACGATGTGCGATTTTTGAGTGCATGGCGTGCAACACAACAGCGTCGGCAGAACAAACAACGCGACCCATTGCGCGGCTGTACCTTTGTACCCGGAATCAAGGCGCAACGTTCCTGCCTTGAACAGACCGTGTAAAAGGTGCACATGTCTGTTGCTCTGTCTTCACACCAAACTGAAAGGAGAACATTAGAGTCTGTAGAAAGCCAGACAGATTCTGTTGAATGAAAGTGCAGAAAAAGGTTTCAAGTGTAAAAACTGCGTGAAGACTTGGAACCTGCACACGGACAAAGGTCAAACATTTACCACCAGCTGGTGAATCATCTCGACGTTTTCTCCAGTAGCACAACGCTGCCGGTGCAGTGGTTGCATTGTTCGTCGTGTAAACGTTTGCCGGAGGAAGGAACCTTCACTCGAGGACCCGATGTGACCCAAGGTCAAGGGTATCTTTATTGTCCCCGAGGGGCACTTTGTATTACATGGCAGCAGATCAGCTGCACACTACAAAAAAATGAACAATAAATTCAGCAACATGAAGGAAAACGACACAGTGGTTGCCTCCTGCCTCTCAGATGCAGACCATGTCTGTGGTCCACTGAAGGTTCTACTTCATGCGTCACTTTTTCCCTGCCGCCAAGCGGGCGGTGGTGGCTTCGCCAGGAGCTCCGGCCGTCTTTGCTTTTTCAGGACAAGGTAGCAGTGGTGCTTACTTCACTGGACCAGGGGCCAGCCAGTTAGCACGCTGACGTCAGCAGATTGATAGAAACAGAAGCGGGACCAGAGTTAACATTCGGCGCTGCTTGAGGCGGCTCTTGGCGAGTAAAAGGGAGAGTTTGACGCTGAAATCACAGCGTTTGATAAGGAACCAGCTTTAAATGCTAATGTTGGCGATGCACAAAAGCAATTGTAAAAAACAAAATGGGCATGTAGCCCCCTTTATGTCCCCCATTTTCAGGCTCGTACTTCGGAGGCACGCTTAACAGATGCATTATCGCACTCGCCACAAACGGTTCGGGCCTCTCTCCGCGGCTCTCGGCGCCGTTTCCCTCGGCCTCGGCACAGGCCCCTCTAATTTCATCAGGAGGTGATAAAACACCACAAAATCAAGTCTGCGGCTGGTTACTTAGGCCAATCTCCCTTTGGATGAGAGGCAATAACAGTGTGTGGGGAGGAAATTGGGTGCCCACTCACACAGAAGGACACATGCCCGGCGAGCAGAGCGAAACCGTTTTTCGGCGAGAGAAAAGAAAAACCCCACAACAAAACACATCAACGGTTTTTTATGTGTATAGACCAAAGTCCATTTCAGAGGCAACGGGCGCTAAACGTTTAGCAAAATTGTTAAGCAGCCAAATTGTATTTCACCAGCAGAACTTGAATAAATCTTAAATACATTTATTTTTATGGGTTTACGGATGACATCTACATAACTAAACGCAATCCAGGCGTTTTAGACAGCAGGTTGAAAAGAAGATCTGCAGGAATGGGCAGTGTGAGAACACTGAAACATTGGAGCATGTCAACATTTCCAAGTGGTTCACCCAAATTAAAAGCACGAACCTGAATATGAGCACAATATGCCACCTTCAATAAAGCAGCGGGGCAAGATGGAGCGAAACACGGTGCAACTTCACCAACTTCCTAGAATAACAGAGATCTGATGTCATATAGACCAAAGCTCAGAAGAAAAGGCTCACGCTAGATTTGTATGCAAGTCCAACACGGACCAGCAATGAATATGAATAATAAACACAGAAGCTTCAGCCTTGTGCTCGCTTATGGGTGTATAAAAATCCACCTGATCGTCCTGTGGCGTGCAGCAGCTGCTGACGGGCCACGCCAGGACAGGACAGGACGGGAGGGGGGGCGGGGGGGGGGGTGGGGGTGACTGACTGACTGACTGACTGACTGACTGACTGACTGACTGACTGGCTCTGGATCAGTGCTGAAGCGCACATTCATGCCTTCCGGCCTGTTCCGTGTGAACCCCCGTACAGGATGCGTGTGTGCTGGCTGGGATACGGTGGAAAATCAGCACTGGCCGGTTTCCTGTGAGTCAGCGCGCCGAGAGGAGAGCGGAGCAAAACACAAGTGTGAGGTTTTAAGGGACAGCGGTTATGAACTTTGACGAAACAAAAGATCCCTTCGTGGCGCGTTGCTGGCGTACAATTCTGCACAAAAGAGTTTGCTCTACGCGACCTACATTTAAGTCAAGAGAGGTGGAAAAGAAACCTTTTTTGAAAGTCAGCAGAGAAAATGTATAGACCGGCGGGTGTGGTATAGCGTGTGCCCTGGGGTACCGGCGTACACGGCACACCGTGAACGTTATCGTCCACCGCTGTGATGAGGCAAAGGAGAACAGCAAAGGATCAGAGGTGGAGCCGGTCCAATACTCAGTGTGTCCAGAGTCACATGGACGGGGAGGGGAAGAGAGAAACGGCACTATCGACTTCTCTGGGATTATATTTTGTTGGCTGTAAACAATACAGGGAAAAAAACCATGGAAGAAACACATGCAGACGGTTACTTGCGAGTCAAGTGAGCTTGTTTCGTTCTTTTTCTTTCTTACTCCCCTTCTCCCTAACATCTGCAGCAACTCTGGCACTGCCCCTTCTGGTGAACCACGGCAAAGTGAGGCAGCCCAGAGATGAGATGGAGGCGACACCAGGTTACACCGAACACGGTTCCTGTCCGTCGGAGTATGTGTGAAGAGCTACCGCGAGCGCGTCCACGCCGTCGGCGAAGTGCTTCACTCTTGTTTTCACAGGGCCACAGACTCCCCCCCCCCCCCCCCCCCCCCCCCCCCCCCCCCCCCGCTCTGCTAAGATATGGCACGAAGATGGTCAGGCCGTCCGTATATTCCTCAGACGGACACTGGAGAGCATCCTTTATCGTGTGCGGCCCCGCCGGGCCTCATACAACTACCCATTCAGTATTCTCCTTGTACCACATCTCGATAAGAGTCGCCCGGCGGAAAGCATGTGTCATTGATGTAATCAAACACACTCGCATGCGCATAAGAAAGTCTTGAGAAGGGGGGGGGGGGGGGGGCATTGACATTCAGAGCAGGGACTGTTTTAATTCCAGCTCTTGTGGACTGTAATTCTTACAACGCAGCATGTGAAATGTTGGGCAGGGGGCTTAAGTGTATAACAGCTCTCCAGTGGAGTGTCTTGCATCGCCTTAGTCACCACATCACATTCACCGAGCCTCTCTCTCTCTCTCTCTCTCTCTCTCTCTCTCTCTCTCTCTCTCTCTCTCTCTCTCTCTCTCTCTCTCTCTCTCTCTCTCTCTCTCTCTCTCTCTCTCTCTCTCTCTCTCTCTCTCTCTGAAGCCGAATGCAGTTGCTTTCTGGGCATTAGGTTTGATCAAAGACTAATCTCTGTTAGTGAGATGATTCAAATTAGCATCTGTTTCATTGTTACGGGAGCGAGTTAGACTGGGAGCAGATCCCACAATGCAACAGAGGGGGAGAGAGAGAGAGAGAGAGAGAGAAGGAAAAGAGCAATAAAGAGAGAGAGAGAGCAATATCAAGAAGGAGAAAAAAAATTTGGAGCAATAAAAGGAACATGAAGAGACGGAGCAATAACTGAAAAGTAAATCAAAGAAAAGCGTTGCCATGCCTGGTCAGTGTGTCCAATGCCAAAACCCGGGGGGGATCTGAATTCCTCCGTGGCAGTTTTCACCTCCCATTTACTTCTTTTTCTTTTCCCCCTCTCCCCCCTCAGACCGCACACATAGACGATGAAGCCGAGGCGAGAGACGCTGCTGCGGCCCGACTGCTTTAAAGGCGATCACACTGGGTCACGGGCTTCGCCAGGCGAGCTGGCCTCTCTCCCATCCGACTGAGAGACGTCACGGTCGAGGCTCCTCTCCACGACGAGCGCGCCGCGGCGGAGGAGGCGAGTGGGAGTTTGATGCCCACGTCGGGAGTCGGCATTAACCACTGGGCGGCCCGAGTATTTCCCCCCCGACCGCCGCATTCTGTCATTCTCAGTTGGGGGAGATGGAGAACAGGCGAAACATGGGGGGGGTTAGGGTACTCGGTAGTGCAACGTTCGAGCCAAACAAAACACTGCTGCCCCATAAACTGCATCAGCAGCAGGGAAAACATATAATCATACTCCAGCAAAAAAAAAACTGCAATAACAGGAAAGGAGGGGGAAAAAAAACGATAAAAATCGACTCTTTGCTGCCCTCGAGAAAAAACGTAACGAAGAGGGGGAGGTGGGGGTGGGGGGGGGAAAATCCCCATTCAGCATTTCATCAGCAACATAAATAGGAGCAGCTGGAGCAGACTAACATGCTTAAGTGGGCTAATTAGGACACTTGGTGGTTGGTTCACTGCTGTTTCAGTCTGGCTGGGACCGACCAGGAGTCAATGGGAGAATTTTCTCGTTAGTCTGGAGTAATACATTTCAACGCACACGCGCACACACACACACACACACACACACACACACACACGCGGACGCACGCACACGCGCGCACCTAGAGCGTCCGAGCCGACGCTGCACATCCAGGGAGATCGCTATAGTTAGTCAGCGGTTTACCGCACACACACACACACACACTGACAGTGGTGATCCTCCATTCATTGGCCATCCCGTCAGCATGTCACGCCAATGTGCCGCTCAAGTTCAAATATTTCACCTCGAGCGATGGACGCGCCTGATTGGACCACACCATTCGGCGGCGCCCGAGTCAGTGCCGTGAAATCCGCGTCTGGTTGCGTCTTTGCATTGACTCTGTGTGTAATGTTGTCGTGCTAATATTTTGCGTCGCGTCCGGTGCGAACGCACCAGAGACCCGCTAGAGGTCGGAGCTGTAACTCCGCCACTTTTCGGCCTAGCTGTTCACACGTCGGCCTCCGATACCCGAGGTCGCGGGTTCGCGGCCCGACCGGAGCGGTAAGGTCACAACAAAAAACCCACAGAGAGAGAGAGAGAGAGAGGTCTCTCCAGAACCGCTTTCTGCCCCTTTTACCGACGCCGTGCTAATGGTGCCACTTTCTGGCTGGCATCACCGCGGTGCCCTTGAGTTCCACAAAAACAAAAACACAACAGTTCTGCTGGCTATTCCGTCCCTCCCTTCCAGCTTCCTCCTCTCTTCCTGTCAGACTCTGGGTCATGGGTAAAGATGCTGGACCTCCCTGTTTCTTCCTCTGCTCAGAGTCTGGGCACGCAGGATTCTTTTTTCTTTTTTTTTTTTTTAAGGGGCATTGTTACAGCTGAGTGACCCCCTGACCTTGAAAGAGGCATGGTCACGGCGTAGAAGCGCCGGCAGGAGAACATCCCACGTCCCTCACAGGCATTTGTGTACTCTTAGGTTTTGGTCATGTGCATCCAACATGTACATTCTGTTCTCAGTTAGGTCGTACAGTACATCGAGGACACTTTGATGTTTCAGCCCCCCTCATTCCCCCTGATTTTAAGACGTTCCCAGTAAAAAACTGTTATTGCTTGAATGTTACAAGCAGCTCAAATATCACATTATGTTCAAAACCTCTTTTAACCCTGAAACTGTTATTGATTTGAAATAATCCAACAATGACTCCTGCAGTGCAAAAATAAATACAAAATCTCTCTGGCTGTGTCCTTCAGTCTGCACTCGTATCCCCCATTTTTCTTTGCCTTTGCTCATTTCTGATTGGTTGCGTCAAAGACTACAAGTGCACAAAGGCAGGCGGGGGTTGTTTACCTTGACACGGGAGCTACTGTACAGACACGCAAGTGTATTTCGGCTTTTCAGCCCTTTAAGCCATTTGACGCTGCCGGCGCCTTGAAACGAGGCGCGGTGAAAGCAGCGTGCGCAGCCTTGGCAAAACAAACAAAGGCGAGGTGCCCTTTATCAGCCTCGTCAACGCGTGCACACAAGGAATCCGCGGAGGACTTACACTGCGGTGAGAGAGGAGGCGCGTGTGCGTGCTGCACTCAGGTGAGTGGCAATGTGTGGAACTCTGGTCCTATTCAGCAGCGGCACGTTGCCCGGCAGCCACGCACGCTCGCTCTCTCTCTCTCTCTCTCTCTTTTTCTAAAACTCTTATTTCTAATTTTCTTTTTCTAGTAGGAGAAAAGCAGGTTGAACTCAAAAATGTGTCGACACTTCCCGCTATCTGAGCCACGTGCCAGTTCCCCTCTGGCGTCCTTCCACTCGGCTTACTCTCACTCTCTCTCTCTGTCTCTCACCCTAAAAAAAAAAAAGGGGGGGGGGGGGGGATAAAGGGAGGACACGGAGGGGATGATACTGTTAATCACCTAGCCTGGGACCCCGACCAATTCTGGGAGCTCATTTAAAATTTGCTCTGCCAGACTCACGGTCTCGATCCCGCTCCATCGGGAAGCGGTTTCCCCCGGGCCAATCATCACCAATCATCTCACAGTGGGCGGGGTTTATACCACGCCGCGGACGGAAGTGACTTTTGGAAACGACCAAGATGGCCGCCGCCACTAACGAACGAGCAACACTGGATCGCAGACATGGTGGAAACATCGTCACAGACGTCTCCTCCTCTGCTCTGGTCTGTCGCTCAACAGACCAGAGCAGATTCATCACGCGATTCGTCTGCGTCTCCGTTAGCAAAACGCCTCTTGGAAATCGAAAATGAACGAGGGGTCCCAGACTAATAGGTATTTGAGTATTAGTGTGACTACGCCAGGCTATTAAATCACCGGCTATGAGGAAGAAAAAAAAAAAGAACAAACTATTTTCTGTCCTTAAATGAATGCGTAATGCTGAACCGACCCTCCTCTTCTTCAGTGCTAACATGGGAATTTGTAAAGGGCCTTGAAATCCGGCAAGAACAAATTGTTTATATTCCACATTATGTTGGAAACAAGCCTGAAACATTTTGCATGTAATAAAAATGCTAATTCACTCTCACCTCTTCACCCCCTTGTCAGCTTGAACATGTTGTCTGCAGAATGCGGGGGGGGGGGGGGGGGGGGGGGAAGCTTGCAGCCGCAAAACGCAACACGGCTTGAGCACAGTAGTCCTCGGTGAACACCGTGCCAACAGGCACAGAGATCCGTTCTTCAATAAGATAAAAAAAAATGAACACAATTATTAACTCTCGCAGCGTTTCCACGTTTCGCTGACGAGTGAGGATATAAAGGTGCGTCCGGGGTCGCGGCGTGTCAAATGCATCTCAGTGCGGATTAACGCCATTAGCTTCACTAGGTGTTAATCCCTAACTGTTGCAGATTAAGAGGAGAAAGAAGAACTTATCCTTCAGCTTTCAAGTGCGAACCTGCCCGGCGCTGCGTCTTGGCCCCTCTCGCTCAATTCCCTCCCTCCTTTCTTTTTACCTTTGCCTCCCCGAGGCAGGCGAAAAACTCAACAGAGCAGTTATATTTAATCAGCATCTTCACAGACAACCCGGGGATTTTCAAGTCCTAGGCTGCAAAGAGGAAGAAAAAAAAATGAATGACTGTCTCAGATGCACACATGCACACGCACACGCACACGCACACACATGCACACACACACACACACACACACACACACGATTCACTCTCCTCCAACAGAAGCGGGGGAGACAATGCGTCTGACCTACATTGCGGCTGACGCGAGGCGATGTAGCGATTTTTGATTATGTGTTCTGCGAGATATCGCGCCGTGTCACTTAGTCCACGTTAATGACCCTTTTTTTTTCCCCCTCTCCCCCTTTGCATCTTCTTCTGTCGGTTAAGCGTAGACGCCGCCGTCATCGTTTCAACACTTCAGTCGACTATGACGGAGGCAGAATAACGTGCCGGTCTGCGTGAGCTCCCGCGGTGTTTCCCTCTGATAGCGAGGGCCACTGGGAAGTAAGAGCAATGGAACAACATCAAACTTCCTATTATGACGGATTCGTCTGGATAACGCTCGTCTGGCAGGAACCAAATACCGGTCGTTCGGCGGGCGCACTGTTAACGCGCCTCCGTTTAGTTTGTGCAGCGCGATTCACAATGGCCGTTTTGTTGATATTATTTGATAAGACGGGCAGCATAAAAATGCATCGAGGAGAAGAAAAAAGACAACAGGATTCATTGTTCGTCAGGATCCCACACATTCCACAAAGCCCTGTGCTTCTCGAGTACTGTAATCTTAAAGGTCAGGCCGAGGTCAAAATCAGCAGCAGAAGCAACAGCACTCATAAAGTTTTGTGGTTTTGCCCTGAGCATTTTTTTTTTTTCTAAGTACCTTTCATCCCTTTTCTAACCACTGGCTCCGGCGTGTGGATCAGAGTCACGTATTCATGCATAAACATGACTGTTATCCCAGGGGCAGAATCCGTTTCCTCTGGCCCGGACGCTATAAATCACCTTGGGCCAAAATAAAGAGTCTGGAGTTGCAGGACTGGCGGCGGCGGCGGCCGAAGCTGCTTCAGACCAAACTTTCTTCTTCTTTTTTTTTTTTTGCGTGATGCATCAGAAAAATCCTTCCATCCTTGTGCCTTCACGCCCCGAACATGTTTTCACGTTAACGAAAAACCGGCAATGTTTTTTTTAAATCACATATGAGTTTTGGGAGTTTTTTGTTTTCCCCTTAATGCTTCTAGTAATCATAGAGGGAAATTAAACAGTGGCCAACTTTCTGTCAAGAGTTTCACGGTCTTTCATCATCAGTTATGCACAATTTAATTTGGTTTACAGTGTGTGTGCATGTGTTTTTCCAGACAGGGTTCTCTGTTTGCTATCTGACTCAGGAATGAATTTGGAAAAACCCAATTCCCGCCTTTTCTTTTCTTTTCTCCCCCTCGCTGCTGAGGGCTGAGAGAACGAGCCTCACACCGAGAGGAGCCATCCGCCCAGATAAGACCCATGCCTGACTGCGAAATAGTAACAATGAAGAGAGCAGCGCGGGTGCAGGTATATACATGTCACTGAGCCTTGAAGCACAACACCAGAATTCGAGCGAGTGTGTTGCCTGTTGCCTCGCATGAAGAACATTCAATACAATAAGCAGAGAGCGAGAGAGAGAATCTAGGTAATGTAAATACAGCGATCGGCTTGATCTTACAGTTCTTGGGGCAAATGCGACCAATGCGTCAGTTACATGGCGCTGATTTGAAATTAGGCAGCGGGCTAATGGCCGTAATCGGCTCCTCTGAGCCGAAAAGTCGCGCTGTCTGTAATTGGTCCGGTGTATGTATGTGTGAGTGGAGGGACAAAGCTGCCGTCGGCTGCGCTCCCCTATGGCACATGAGCAGCAGACGAGACGAGCGAGCGTCTGCCGTGCCTTTTCTCCTGCGGTAACCATAGCGACGGAAGGTAGGCAGAGGCATCCTCGTCGCCAGGGGGCGGTGTTGGCAGTGCGGCGTTGCCCCCCCCGGCCGCCTTTTACCCTGGTGCTTGTGTACACACACACACACACACACCACAAGACACATGTGCCACACAGTCAAACAACAATAAATTAAAATGGACACAAACGCATGCAGCCAAGCACAAAATGCCCACCCACCCACACACACACACACACACACACACACACACACACACACACACACACACACACACACACACACACACACACACACACACACACACACACACACACACACACACACACACACACACACACACACACACACAGTCATCTGCTCCTGACAGCTGCCCCATGGCGTCCTACTACCCCCCTCCCCACCCCACCCCCCTGCCTCTCTCTCCCGCTCCTTTTTGTTGCTCACTTTATTGTCAAGTTTCCACCAAACAAAAACACGACACATCCTCGCCGTGACACAAGCTAATTGATTATTGATGGTGCCAGGCTAAAACTGACTTACATTCAAATGGATGTGAAAAGGGGAAGAAAGGATGGAGGAGACAATGCATTTCAGTGCCTTTCAGGAAAATGAAGTAAGTAAGTCAAAGGCATTTGCCATTTCCCTCCTCTTTCTCTCTGCCTTCGTCTCAGGCTGTTCTGGGGCCTCGGGAGCAGTTTCAGGACCGACGCCGCCGAGTGAAACAAGCGCGGCGGGGGAAGAAAAAAACCCACAACAACCCTCATGGCTTGCCGAGGTAACAGTCTGACTTCCAGCCGGTGTGAAGATCAGTGGCAAAACAAACAGCCTCGACTTGTTATTCCGCGGCTCCCCTGTGCCAGGGATCGCCGCCCTTATCGGTGGCATCGCGTAATTTTGTTACACGTGGGGGGAAAATATGGGACGGCTTCTGACAGCAGAGATCAGATAAAGAGAGAGAGAGGGGGGGGGGGGGAGGGAGATGGGGCTGAATGCATGAACAGACTGTTGTGTGAGGGGGGGGGGGGACAGAGACTGACGATCGTGGCGCTGAAGAACGACGGAGGGATCCTGTCCCGTGGAAATGTGTCATGAAGGCAGTTCCGTTAACATCTTAATAAAGGTTCCTCTGGCCCCCGGGAGAGAGAGAGAGAGACACACACACACACACAAACACACAAACGGGGGCCCACAGCCGATCTGCAGCATGTCAACGAGAGAACGTTTAAGGTGCTGCCAGTATCACATTGTGAGGGAGTTAAGCTTCCCAAAAGAGAAGCCTAAACGCCCCCCCCCCCCCCCCCCCCCCCCCCACACACACACACACACACACACACACACACAAACATGCTCCACTAAATTCCTTTATTGCCCCCTTCCCCTCCACTTTCATTTACTGTCCATTTCTCCATCTGCTGGATTTAGTGGGCCCTTACAAAAGGCTTTGTTTCAGCGAGCTGGCAGGTCTGTGGGACAGCGGAGTGCACACACACACACACTCTGGGGCTCATTGCTAACTTGCGGCTGCCATCAATAGAGAGGGGGAGAGAGAGAGAGAGAGCAGGATCTGAACTGGCCACGGCTGCAGAGGGGACGGTTGTGATTCCCCCCCGTCCCTCTGATTGAGGCTGGCTGGAGCCTGACACACACACACACACACACACACACACACACACACACACACACACACACACACACACACACACACACACACACACACACACACACACACACACACACACACACACACACACACACACACACACACACACACACACACACACACACACGCATCCTGACAGAGATGGGGGGGGGACAAACTCTCCAAACAGGCCTTCCACAGGAGGGTAAAGATAAAAACCCCGGCACTACGACGGCAGAAGCTTGTTTTTTTGCTTTCAAACACTCAAAGCGTTTTGTTTTTGTTGTTGTTGTTTTCTTAAGGTCTCACCGTGTATCATGAAAAACGAAATGCAAAAGGGGGGGCTGGCATTGATTTTTGCTCTGTGCTCTATGTGTTGCTCATACCGGGCGAGCTGCTACTTAACAGTGTAGTGGCCTGTAGTCATCAATTTAAAAACGGCTCCAACGATCCAATAAGTCACCGAGAGCTACATGCACACAACTACTCAAGATGATGAAAACGGCTGCGGCAGCGTGACCGGACCATTAAACGAAGCCCCCGCGGTGGGTTGTTTTTTTTCTTCTCTCCGACGTCTGCTATTGTGGGGGGGATTCTCAAAGAGCAACGCCGCATCTTAAGATCCACGTTATCTAGATGTGTGTGGATATCAGGGGAGAGATGCATTCACAACTCGTGTTTACTCTTTGGCACCAAGCGGCATTGGCTTGTATGGAAGCATTTCAACCGAACATATTCTAATTCACACACAGTGGGGAGAAAGTATATGAAAAACTCCATCTGCTTCTCAATGAAATACATCCGTCATTCATCTATATAATGGAGAAAGTCTGAAAATCAATTTGCTTTGCTTTCTAGCATGAGCTCTCCAACATCAGTTCCCAATTTTAGCCGCTGATATCCGAGTGTCTGAGTCAGTGCGTTGAAGTTCCGTGTCATCTGATATGCAGGGGACATACTTCTCACTTCCTACTCTCCTGAATCGAGATATCAGAGTGCTGTCTGTCTACGACCAACGGCAGCTCAAATGAATGAAAGGTTCGTCGGGATAATCATTAGTAGCCGCCTTGAGGACGATGAAGCGAGACGATGGATGGAGACGAGGAGACGGTCGTGATCTTCTGCCGCACTCCCGCTCGATCAATGTCGCCGCAGATCCCGATCTCCCTCGTGTCAATCCTCACGCGTACACGCACTCGCCATTTATATCTACACACGCCAACCGCAGACACAAACATGCACATAACAAGGCCGAGGGAGCGGAACGTGCGCGGGTCAAGGGGGGCTGGGGGGGGGGGGGGTGGGGGGGTTGAGATCTCTGTTGTGACAGCTGGACAGTTGAGAGGTCCAGATAAACAGCCCGCAGTCAGGGGACGAGGACGAGAGGCCAAATTGCATTAAAACAAACACTCGCTCGCTGTTTGTACAGATAGGGGGGGGGGAGGAGGAACCTGTTTCTTGTGGGAGTCGGCGAAACTCACAAAAGCACCGTTATCTGCATGTGTGTGTGCGAGCGAAAGACAGACAGTTGGGATGGGGGGGGGGCTGCTGTGAAAGGGGAGAGGGGGGGAAATACACAGCCGCTGAGCGCATTTTGCAGCATTCCCTCATTAAGAAATAGGTCAAGGATTCTGCCTGCATGCGTAGCGACTTGTCAAAAGCTCTCAAGCTAAACGGTGGTGAGTCCGGCCGCCCCGAGGGGGGGGGGGGGGTCCAGAGAGGAGCTGTCCGGCCCCAGCCCCGACCCCGGCCCCGGCAGTGTGAATGCTGCTGCTGCTGCTGCTGCTGGTGGTGGTGTTGGTGACACAGAAGCACGCTGGGAAAAGCAGCAATTCAGGAAGCGAATCGTGCAGCGAAAAACATTAGTGAGCAGAGAAAATGTCACCATCAGAGTTGTTGGACGGCGCGACGGAATGAGACGAGAGGCCCGGCGATTACCTCGGGCCCCCGTCGTTTAGGCTCGCTGCGCCTCATCAGAGACAGAGGACGCTCTCGAGCCGCCAGCAGGGTTTCGTCGCCGACACTGACTGACTGACGTCGAGTCCGGTCGTTCCAAAAGTCAAAGGTTAACAGTGAAGACAAAAGCCCTGCGCAATCCTGACTGGTATAGATCTGTGCAGGAGCAGCAAGAGTCCTGAACACGCTTATGCAAATCCCCCCCCCCCCCCCCTCCGTCCCCCTCGCTGACCACACAGTGTGGAACCACCGCAGCCCCCTGCAGAGCGGTGGGGGTCGCGAGGTGCCGAGGCAGCGGCAGGGAAACAAACCCCCGACTCCATCCAAGTTGCTCCGTCTCCCTCCAGCTCGGCGAGGTTAACCCCTCATCGATTTGACCGACGTGTGATGTTGTGCGCTTCTCGGAGGAGGAAGAAGAAGAAAAAAAAGAAGAGGCTTTTCTTCAAAGGGCCTCACTTGAAAGTCATTCATCGAGCGCGGATCCTTAAAACATCTCGGGGGCTCATATTCCTCCATTATTCAAGACCGACTGCCGGCCGTTGCTCTCAGATATTAATTGAGGCTTTTCGACAACAGCTTTGGAAATATGTTTTTTTCTTTCTTTTTTTTTTTTTTAAAACAGCAACTCCCTTGCATGATGTTTTAGCAGCAATAAGCACAAGTCACGTACAGTAAATGTTGGAGAAGTGAGTTTGAGCTGAAGCAGAACTAAAAGAACTTGTGTAAAACAGTTATATAACTAGTCGGAGGGGCTGATTGCTCAGTGGCACCGGCTCACCACCTCTATCAGTTCCTCTTTTTTTTCCCATTAGACTGAAGTTAATTAGGTGAACGTAATCAGCGTGTGATGATCAAACCGATGCTCACTTCCTTGTTTCTTCCTCCAAAGGCAAACTGTTTTAGGGGTCAAACTATTGTTTCACAATATGAGATGGATATTCAAATAATGATGCGAGTTCATGGGTCAACGTTTCACACAATGCAATTGCAGGGAAAATGAGAAGAAGGAGCAGGTTTTTTGATTTGCGCGAGCAGAGGGGATTGATGTGCCGCCCATCAACCCGTGGGGGGCAGATGTATGTTATTCTCATGCAAATGTTCTAACTTAGGAACAACATCTATTTTCTTCAGAGCCACTTCAGAGCCACGGGCGCGTTGGCGGAGCCGCTGGCCGCCTGACGGACAATGAGGATTTGTAGGTGCAATCTGCTGACGTGGGACAGATGAGGTCTATAGAGTCGATGTGGACCTCATCCTACACTGATGCTGGTTTAGTCTGATTCCTAATAAATATATATATTTTTTAAGTGACTTGTTGCCTTTGTTTTACCATTTGAGACGAGAGGAACAAATCTGACAAGAAGCTCAGCATAGAAAACTAGATGGGTGACACCACGTCAGGCATTTTGGTGAATCCATTTCAATAAACACAAAACGTTTACTCGATATCCAACAGACTTACAGGTCACTTGTTGCAGGGACACAAAGGTCTGCAGCCTGTCAACAGTTGGCATATTACATCTACATTAGTTCATGTTTTTTTTTGTGTGTGTGTGTGTGTGTGTGTGTGTGTATATATAAATATATATATATATATATATAGCCATCAAGGTCAATGAGTCAAAACCATCAGCTGGTCCTTCAGTGTGACGTTTGCGAGCATCAGGACAAACAGACTCTGAGAATAACACTGAGTAACTTCATTAAATACTGAAGAGCGAGATATTTCTCAGACACAAAACCAGCAGCATCGGTGACAATTAGGAGAAACTGGAAGAGTCGTTTGTGCAGAACAGACTGTCACCAAAATCTAAATGACTTAAAAAATGGAGCATAATGGTAGGAATGTCAAAAAAAGAAAAGAAAAAAAAAAAGGGATCCAGCTGCGGTTAAGATGATGATCCACAAACGCGCAGCTTGTCATTTCACGGTGGCACCACATGGCTCAGAGTGGCAGCTGCAGTGTGGGACAGAAGCCCACAGACGGAGCACTGAAGCGGGCAGCCTTTACCTTCCATCACAGCCCCGCAGCCGTCAGGAGCGAAGAGCGTCTCCCTCCGCAGTGTGCGGGGGCAAACCAGCAGCCCTGCGCCGCCGAGGAGCAGCGGAGCGGGCGCGCGCGCGCGACACGCACAAGTCGGTGCGGGGGTTTAAACGCAGCGTGCACGCGCGTGCACATTTGCAGATTTACGCAAGAAAAGAGAATTAGAAAAAGATGCGCGTTGAGGGTTCACTCACCTCTGCGGTCCAAAGTGCATCTGCCGGCGATCCGGCGCGGCTGGCGTCTTCCGATGCGCACAGAGACTCACATCCACAGAATGAGAAGGAGGAGGGAAAAAAATGTTTCCAAACGCTCGACCTGTGTCTCTTCGCGTCACTACACTTGTTCTTCCCTAATATTCCGTGAAATCTATCTGCCTACGAGAACCGGTGCCTCCGCGGCGGCGGCGGCGTCATTCACTCACTCGCTCATTCATTCATGCGCAAAACCCGTCGTCGCCGCAGCACAAATGTCAGCGCGTAAACTTCGTCTCCGGTGACCTCGCTGCCGGCTCGTTACTTTACTACACCGTGTCGGCGCCGCGACACATTCCTTCAGTTCGGGGGCGGGTGGATGGTGGGAGGTGTGGGTGTGGGGGGGTTATTAGAGTCCTCCGGGCGGCTCCGCAGTGCGCACGGGTTTAGGTACGAGCCGCGGCCAGGCTGGTTGCCATCGTCCGTCCGATCCGTCCGTCTCCCGCCGGTGATGTGGTCGGTGTCGCTCCTCGTCCTCCTCTCCTCTCACAGCTCAGACTGCCGCGGTCAGACCAGCGGCTCCATCGTCACCAGTGTTACAGTACGGCGCGGCGCGGTGTGGTGGCGAGGACACGGCGCGCTTGGCACACTGCGCATTTAAACCCAGCCCCCCTCTCACACTCCGGCTCGTTATACGGTGTTAACCGTTTCCGCCCAGACACACACACACACACACACACACTAAAAAAACTTTCATAATAAATACACGGAAGGAAAAGAAAATGGCAAATATGATATAAAGATTCAGTCTTAAACAATACGAACTATTCATACAAGAACTTTGACGCAAATCACGTGGTCATCTCTCCGCCCGCCAAAATAAAAGCTCAGCTCTCAGATGCTCACTGACAGTGTCAGTATGAACTTTCTGACATATGTAGTTTGATTTACAGTTTGGAGAAGTGTCTGCGGGCAAAAGGAATGATAACACAGATGAACAGATCCATCATCGCATGCCCCATTGTTTTTAAATCTTCATATTTGGCAACGTGGATCAAACGGTGAGACAAGCGGATAGTGTCTTACATGTATGAGAAGAAAATGTCATTAGGCATCACAGAGTTTGTGCAGTCAATGTTTCCCCCCAGTCTAAGTCTGTTTCTGTTAGAATACTGCCATCTATAGGCCAAACTGAGAACTGCTTCCTTCTCCTCAGATACACTTCCTCCCTCCTCCTCTTATATATGGATGTATGTATTGGACCATGTCAGTTTTGTTTTATGGTTGTTTTCAAATCCTTAAAAAAAAAAATTCTTTCCTAAAATGTCCGTGAGGTCGGTGGCGTGTTGCTCTTCAGTCAGGGGTCACGACATTACAGACGTGTGCTGGCTGCACACGTGAGGTGCTGAGTGGTAAATAATGTCTGTGCATCCTCTCATCACTATGCTGCTTTATCGGTTTGTCCCTCTTTCAAATCTACTAAGACTCGTGTTACTTGGGCTGCAGACATCATTAAGTTGTATATATTCTAACGTACATGCGACCCAGCGAAGTACCTGCCTCGTCGTCACTTTCATTTCTATTCATAAGCGATAAATCTTTGATCAGCGATTTCAATAGCGGCTGCCGTCTGCTGACTTTTAGCTTCCTTTCCATTTCTTTCTTTTGAGTCCCGCGTTTAAAAAAAACCTGGTATTTTTCTCTCTCTCTCTCCGCTCCAGTGACATTGAAATAGTTGTACATCAGATCACACCGACCTCTTATCTTGGTGCATCCGTGCCCTTAGTGGGTTATGACAAAAAAAGGAAAAAGTAGGCTATCCACATTCTCTGATGCATCAATAATGCAGAGTAGGGGGAGAGAGGGAGAGCCAGTGTCTGCCATCAAAAGTATTGCAAAACTGCCAGGAGGAGGAAGATGTGGAACAACCAGTGTAAGTACACTAAAAGCACAGCGCCCGCTTAAAGTCAGGGTCAATAGCTGGAGGGCGTCCATATTGGTATTCCGCCGCACTGCCTCTCAAATGGATCTCAGTCAACGCCGTGCGGCGCGGGGGTAATCAAATACAGACTTTTTCAATCCATTACTCAGGGCCCTGTTTGGGGGAACGCCTGTTTTCTCCAACGAGCCCGTGATTTGTTTGATTGGAACATAACTCAATTCGCTGCAAGGGAAAATATCGAGGAGAAAACCGCCTCGGAGACGTTGCGGCTGGTTTTGCGCAGAGAGAGACACGATAGTTCAGACCATTTTTTTTTTTTTACAAAAGGTACGTACAGTGTTATGTTATCTGTCACTGCAGGACACATCGACTCACTGAGGCCGGTCGCAGATTCTTTAACAGTGAAAAAGCGCAAGAACATTGTTTGAAAATGGAAAAATCTGAAGCTTAAAGGGACAGTACGCGATTTTGGACAAAGAGGTTTCTCTTTTCTTGTTGTTGATGATTTGTGATGCTCTAGCCGGGGGCTCGAACCTGCATTCTCGGGGAATGGGAGACCAACGCGCTTACCACGAGGCCAAAACCCCAGACTCGTAGAATCTGTCGCGAGCACGTCTCTCAAGGTGTCGGGGAGTGATGTTTACAAACTGCACACACAGTGTTGTGTGCTCGGCACCATTTTTTATCCGTTTTCAATTTACAGAACCAGGGCTGTGCAGAAACAACGGATTCATTAGCTGATTTGTTTTTTTTTCCCCACAAAAAAAGTGTATTGGACTTTGAATAATGACCTCTTTGTCAAACTAAAATAAGAATTGCAATAAGCGAGGCTGTCGTTAGCCTTTGAATCATTATATCAATTATTTTTCAGTCAACGTGCACAAATAGCAAGTGACAAAGCAAACCAAGAGGAAAACGCCAGCGTCGCCTCGCCCGTCCGTCACCATCAGCTCCGTTACTTTGCTCTTTCGAGCACCTCGATACACTGCATAGTCGCAGCAGATGCTTATTGATGTGCTCATAACTCGAGAGACTCACCTCGCTGTCGCCGCCCGTCATCAAAACCCCCCCGGGTTCTGTGTCATGATGGCCTCCCCACCCCCACAGCGGTGTAACCCGGGCCAGCTCTCAGCCCTGGCTGGGAACCTGTCCACGCTGAATCTGAAATCAAAGCGCACATCATTGGTCATTAGGGTGTTGTCAGATACGCCGAGCCACTGGTCACTTTATATTTATCTCAACATTCGGGATCAAGTCTGGCAGACGAAAAAAGACGGTTTCTGAGTGAAGAGGTGAGACGGGGAACTCGCAGGGGGGTTTCAAAGCCCCACGGAGGGTGGAAGAGGTTAATTGCTGGGAATCTTGTCTGTGTGATGTGCAGTACCTACTGTTTATCTCTGGATATGCTCAAGGGGGAGGGGGTGAGGCTGCAAGGCGTGTGTGACGGGCGATAGAGAGACGTGGCAAAGCTTATCTGTCCGAGGATCAGCTCAGCGCGAATCAAACAGTGGTCAGGTGGAGGGGCATGTGCACGGGGCAGGGCGCGACGCTCACCCGATGGTGAATGTGGAGAGATGGCCGACTGCAGGGCTGCCGCTCGACCGTCCGCTGATCAAAGCGCTGGCACGCGGCAATTTCATACCGCATTGGATGGCTTCAAAGGGGTGGGGGGGTCCCTCCTGTGATGCCGTTAATTCCTGCTCCCCGCACGGCCATATTTGAAGATATCACGAGGGAACGTGGCAACAATCTGTCGACTCCCATTCCCTCTCTTCTCTGACCCGTGAGAGCAATCGGCCCCGACCGGAGAGGAGAAGAAAAAAAGAAACCGGCAAAACATTTTAACTGTCATGCAATTTATAATGTGCCAAGGTTAAATGATATCAGCTATTGAAGAAGACATCTTTGTAGTAAAATATTGATTCAATCACATTTTCCGTATGCCGCTACAAGACATGGTTTACATAGTCTCATTATATCCGGTCCTTTTTATTATTATTAAATTACTCACGTGTCTTGGATTCTTGTGGAACTTAAACCGGCTTCATGCGGAAATCCACCCCCGCCGTTTACGTCCCACCATCCACCTGTTACAGTGGGGCTGAGATATATACTCATGGATCTTGGGACCACTGCCATAAGACTCTTACATGCAGAAACATTCACACAGTCGGCCCATTACAGGAGTAATAACTATCTAACTATATTCAACTCATTCAAAGTTGACCAAAATACCTTGGTTCTTTGTTTCAGCAGGTGATTATTCATATATGAACACATAGTTACGGACAATATATTCAATTCCTGTGAATAAGTTCTTCTAAATATTACACACTGTTGCTTTAAGTTTTAGTTTTAGTTTCTCTCCCTCCCTAGAGACAGAGTTTGGCGAATGTCAGAGGGACGATGAGCGTGAGTTCACTATGAGCAATGGCAATAGCAATGTCCCGTCCATGTTCGTTTGTTCAACTTCATAATAATGCTGCTGATAGCTCCCTGCACTTTGTGTGTGAAGGTCATTTTGAAAGGTTCTTTGAATTGAACAAAAAGCTTCGTATCAAGAGTTTGTGTTCTACATTTTGACTCCTTTTGACACTTTTTGACTGCAGACAAATATCATTTTCTAATATCGATCTCTTAGATTAGTAATGGGTCGACCCCTATTTCAAATGAAGTAATGCGCGGCCTAATCGCCATGTATCCCTTTGGCAGAATCTCTTAAGCTTGACAGGATTTATCAATGAAAAAAACTAAATTAAAAACAGCAATTAATTTCCACAGAGATGCGATGGCAGGGGACGAGGGTGATTGCGAGCTGCTCCGATGTGTTTGCAGAGTGAGGCATTGTATTAAATAGCTTTTTTCTTTTTTTTCTTTGACAATCATTACTTTGTCCTTGCTTGGAGGCATTCTACAGCCGTGTGCCGTAATCTCACAAATCAAACTCATGGCGACGAATCACGGGCTCAGATTCCACCATCTGCAAGGAAAACATGGCACCTCCAAAAAGCGGCGACGGGGAGGTGCAGTGTGATCGTCCAACGTTCTGCACATCAGTGCCACAACTGAGCCGCCAGAGACGATGAACAGCGATAATATAGAAACACAATAAAACGGGCAGTAAGCGATTGTAAAGCAAATCACGTTTTGTTTTTAAATCTGAGAAATATTTCCTCACCGTCCGTTAGCTGTCGCTTTTGTGTGCGGCGAAAAAAAATTCCGGGTTTTCCGGCTCAGCCCAGGCTCTGTAAATCGAGGAAACAAAAAAAAAAACCTGGTTCAGACCGCACCACACAATACTGCGAGTGCAGTTTGTAAACATCACTCCTTTGACGCCTTTACGAGACGTGCGGGCAAATGGCGCCGCAACTCGGTGATTTGGGCCTAGAGGTTAGTACGTCGGACTACCACACACAAAGTCATGGGTTTGCGGCTCGGCCGGAGCAGTAAAATCACAACAACAAAAACAACAACAACAACAACAGAGAGAGAAACGAGCTTTCTCCAGAATCGCCTACTGTCCCTTTAAGTACTTTGTGCCAAGAGCAACAAAATTTGTTGTACCGTTCAATCTGTCACGCACACAGACCGCAGACAAACACATGGGTGCAAACATCCTGACAGGATGAAGGGCTACTGTAGGAAGACGAGGATGCCAGAAAGAAAGAGCAAGAATGAGGGAAGATTAGTGAAACGTCCTCGTAAAATGCAAAGCATTTCCATCAGATGTCGCTCTGTTTTTAATAAGATGCCTATCAGAATATGAATCCCAGGAAATTGCCGGTTAGTTTTTTTCCACCGGGGTCCGCTGCTCACTTTGCCTCGCCTCTTGATAAAGCATTTTGTTTTAATTAGACACATTTTTCCACACTCCAACGGAGATGACCTCTTCTTGCGGTGAAGTGGTGCCTACTCAGCGGAGCAGCGCGGCCACCAACAGGCCCCCTCTGCCCGCGCATCTCAATCATTCCTCCTCCACGCTCGTCTCGCGGGGGCCCGGGAAACCGAATCAAAGGAGTCGCCATTAAGCAGAACCAAATTGTTTAACGCACTAATTTCCCGCATATATTTCATTCCGTCCCCGTTTGGAAAATGAGACACGGTGATGAAAATAGGATGCTAAGTTTTGCATACTAACGAGGAGAAAGGGACCTTTGGAAATCCTTATCCTTCACGGTTACGGCGGATGGGATGTGCGGCCATAAACAATGAGAAACACATTTTCTGACTCACGAGTGCGTCGGAGAGGACGAGTGGAGGAAAATCCCGACAAACTGAGCTGCGACGGGGCTGGATTACACTTCTGCCGTGAGCTCGCCGTTTGATGCTGGCTGTTCGCAGGCCCGTCGGGGAGCTGCGACATGATTTTAGGCCTCGTGAGCCCTGTTAAACAGAGAGAGAACATATTCAGTCGGCATGTGGCCTCCACGACTTACTGCGTAGCTTCGAAATACAAACATTCGACTTGCACTAAGCCACAAGGAGTTGTGTTTTTTTGTTTTTTTTACATAAGCGAGCAAAACATTGTCACGCCGAAAGACCGTCTGACATTTGCTTCTGGAAACGCGAGACACGAAAATCATCGGGTCTCTTTGACAGACGGAGCTCGCTCGCTCTCCTCGGGCGTCACCTCATTTCATTTGGCTACGTCCAACTCGGAGAGGGGGAAGATAGATAGAGGACAAAGCAATTATATCCACCTTTACATGCCATCACGCCTGATCTCCTAGGGTGTGAGGGGTGGGGGGTGGGGGGGGGCCGCGAGGCAGAGGGTGAGACTGATGAGAGCTTACCAGCAGCTTGAGACCTGCTCCGCTCCAGACAGGGATTTAGGTCTTCTGCCTGTCCGTAAGGTAGCATACAATCACCATGATACCTTAATCCAGCCTGGCCTTTTCACACGAGGCCCCCCCGATATGGAATGTAAATGTGGGGGTTGAAGAAATCAGAAGGGGAAATGCCGGCGGCACAAACTGACGCAGTCATTGGCCGTGTTATTTTTGTTCTCAGTGCCACAAGATGAAAGTAAAAAAATAAAGACACGGGCACGAGGATTATGTGACAAGAGGCGAATCCAGAACTTTCACAAGGCCATGTGCACGTGAAGTGTTGCATGCGCTAAACTCTTTCTTCACATGCATGGTGCATTTTCATAATCAGTGTAATTACACCAGACGTTTGCACCAACAATAACCGTTGTCCTCACAGCTGGAGGGGTTCCGCGGCGCAGTGTGAAGGTTGGAACTAAGCTGCGATGAGCCCCGTCGTCCTGTGGGCGGACAGCAGCATCGACCGCAGCATCTGGACGCCTCCATCATTCTCATTCGCTCTGCCCAAATATTAAAAAATTCAAATTGGATTAATCCAAAGTTTCATTTCTTAATCATGAATTATTCACAGATGAAATAGCTGCGGAGGAAAAAAGAAAAAAAAGCGCCAGCCACCGCGTGTATCCTGCAGGAGTTGTGGGCTGTCATTATCTGTAAAAATGATATTAAAAATGTACGCCTGGCCCCGAGGAGCTTGCTCGGAAAAGAATTCCTCATCTGTTCTCGGAAAAGACATTTCTGAGACGCATCACACGAGGCAGGTGTACAGCAACTGTAGCTTCGAATGCAAAGAAAGAAGTGTAAATCAATTTCACTTACGTCCTGGAATGTCCGTTACTCTGACGCGGCAGAGAAAAACATACAGTATGAAATCTCCGCCTCCTTAAGTCACCGAGGGAAAACAACACTAGGGTTTCGAGCTGCAACAGCTTACCGATTAATAAAAAAAAAAAAAGGGGGGATGATTTTTTGTTTTGTCCACAAACTAAAGAAACCCGGATAATATTCACATTTGCGAAGCTAAAATCAGAGACTTTTTACTTTTTGCTTCTTTCTTTTTTTCATAAAATCTACTTAAACCAGTTATCAAAGTAGTTGATGATAAATTTAGTAGTAGTCTATCACTCATCCTTTAATTGTTGCAGCTCTATACTTGCAACTAACGATTATACTCTACATTATCGATTAATCTGTCGATTATTTTCTCGATTAATCGATTAGTTGTTTGGTCCACAAAATGTCATAAAATGGTGAAAAATGTCGATCGTGTTTCCCCAAAACTCCAAGATGATGTTTTCTTTTGTCCAAACAACCAAAGATATTCAGTTTACTGTCACAGAGGAGCAGAGCAACCAGAACATGTTCACATTTGAGAAGCTGAAACCATCGAATTCTGACTGTTTTCATAAAAAAACAGCTTGAACTGATTAATCGATTATCAAAATAGTTGGCGATGAATTAAGTAGTCGATTACTAATCGATTAACTGTTGCAGCTCTTATCAGAACCTCTCTCTCTCTCTCTCTCTCTCTCTCTCTCTCTCTCTCTCTCTCTCGAAAACTAATCACACACTATATCTTAGGACGCCTGCCCCGAGTCTGTATCTCTTCCCTGTTCCCTCCACCTCTCTGGCGTGGCCTTTAGTTTTCTCTTTTTGAGTGTGTCTCTCAGAAAGCACATCAAGATTTCCTCCCCAGGGCGCCATGACCAGACGAAGCCCCCCCCCCCAAGATCCTTAGTAATGCTACTATCCGTGCTGCACAACAAACATCGCTGATGGCAGGGAGTCTGTGGGGCGATGCTCACATCCCCGCTCAGGCTTTTTTCAATGAGGCAAACATGTCATCGCAAGATATTTTTTGTGGTCACAGGAAATGTCAAATAGAAAAAAAATCTATATATATGCTTAGCAGCCGCTGTGGCAGAATTGCAGAGCGATGCTTCTTTCAATGTGACTTTAGCTAAAGAACAAACAGGAAAAAAAAGGAAAAGACATGAGCAAACGTTACAGTTGTTAATGCAAATGTTGATGTGGAAAAGTCTGCTGTTTTTCTTCCAGGGTGTATTTTTTTCAGTCTCAATTTTCTTTTGTTCCTCCTTTTGATTTTTTGTTGTTCTTTTCTTCCTTTAGTTGGAGAAAAACAAACAGTTGTTGCCAGAAATGAATTTATGATGATGACTTTGAAATTGCCTCTCTCTCATCTTTGGTGTGGCAGTAATGGAAGAATAAAATGAAATATTAAAAGAAATCTATAAAAAAAAATGATCAACCACCACAAGGCTCTTGAAGACTTTTAAAATAACTACCAATGTACAGTAACTCCACATACGGCTGCAAGGCAACTAGTGTCTGTGACAGAGTCTGTGCCGTGGTGCCTTATTTCCCCCTACCACGAGATGACGTGTATTCACGCCATGTATATGCCGTGATGATGAATCTCCCACATTTAGGGGCCATGAGCGGTGGTGCACCATTACTCGTCACCCCCCCCCCCCCCTTCTTGCCTACGTGAATGATGGCTGAACTGAGCTACTGTACGTTAAATCACACCTGGATTCTGCCGCTTCCACCGTGCACCTCTCAGCCCTGAAGGCTAATGGAGTTTGAATGAGTTCCTCTGCAGGAATATACGAAATATAATTCATACTCGTTTTGAGAGATGTGTACAAAAGTAGCCCTGCAGTGCCCAGGAGTGGGCGGGCGGCACACGACCCCAAACATGTATGCTGTAGTGTAAGGTAATCGTTTCTCTTGCCGGCTGCGCCGCTGATTTTGTGCATTATCTTTATTTGGTCGAGGCTTTTGGCTAATCACCGGCATTATGCTCAGAAGTACATTACAATGTCAGTAGTGTTTGAAAAGAAGAAGGGGTTGTTAAGGACACGTCGGTGTGTTTTTCTGCGTGACTCGCTATAAAACGTTTATGAAGCACGTCAACATGAGGGGTTGGATCCGCGGGCGCTTACGAGACAATGGCCGAGTTCAGCTGGAGGGGAGGCACAGTCATTCTCCGCAACATGTATTATTTAGTGCCATAATCAGGAAACGGGGAGAACGGGCATTTAATTGGCCTTTTCATTGCAGTGTAAATCAAAGGGGCGAATGAAACCACGGTCCATCGGACGCGCCCGTTAGCTCAGACACGTCTTTCTGTTGGGGCGGACGAGAAAGAACGTCGGAGGAGATTCAACACCTCAATATCTTTCTTTCACAAAAAAAAAAAACAAACACTGGGGTCTTTCGAAAGTAACCAACCCACTGAGGCGGTTTTCAGATCATAACATCGAGCTTTGGTTGCGGCCACAACACGATAAGAGGTCGCAGTGTGATTGGTCGTACAGTAGATTCATACTTCCGTTGCCTCTGACAGTGGCAGATTTTAAAATGTGGCAAAAGAAGAGACGTACCAAGTTAGCGTTACAAAGATTCAAGATTTACTTTACACGATGCACATGCGCAAGCGGTGAACCAATAAAGGACCTCATTCTTATTGCGTTGTCGGCCTCCGACATATACAGTATGTGACTCATAACAAGGGCTGCAACTAACGAGTATTTTCATCATCGATTTATCTGTCGACTATTTTTCTTGATTGATCGATTTTGTTTTTTTGTCATAAAATGGTGAAAAATGTTGAACATGTTTCCCAAAAACCCCAAGATTATGTTTTCTTTTGTCCACGCACGAAGGATATTTCCTTTTCTGTCGTAGAGGAGCAAAGACACCAGAAAATATTCACATTTAAGAACCGGAAATCAGAGAATTTAGACTTTTTTTTTTCATCAAAACTACTTGAACGGTTTGATTGATTATCAAAATAGTCGGCGATTCATTTTGTATTCAATTACTAGTGGATTTATCGGTAAGCTGTTGCAGTTCTACTCCGTGGAACTCTCACCTGCTGACCAGAGTCAAGCGTTCTCTCAGAACCTGTGACGTCCAGACTGGGTGGTGATTCCTTCGGTGTTCATCGCATTTCCGAAACACTAACATTCGCTTTTTGCTCCGATAACAGACAAAGGCACAGGGAGAGATCAAGCTTTCGCAATATGGAAAGTGATGAGGGTTTTGTGATTGTGTGTGTAACTGTGCGATGCCATCTTTGTTGGGACCACTTTGAGTTGCAGACCTTATGTAGTGAGGACATTTAGGTGTTTTTTTTACATTCGGAGAGCGTCACAGAATCCCCTTCTGCCCATTTCGTTGGATTTGTCCTCGTGTGTCCGCCGGCAGACGGAGTGTGTAAGCTGCCGGTCGGCCCCGTCCGTCCTGTCCACCTGCACCAGTGTTGATTTGCCTGTAAGCCTCCCAAAGGCTGATTGATTCCTGAGTGAAATCTTCGGGCGACTGATTGACAACAGATGATTACTGTTCACACTCGGCTGCCGTTCTGCCAGACCGCAGGCCTCGACATGTCATGAGCGCAGATAGGAGAGCGGCGGACGTTAAGATACAGTACTGAAATGCGGCAAAATTGCATTTGCTCAGGACGTGTTTGGTGTGCATTCTCAAATGTTCGCACGTATGAGCTCCAAAATGTATGAGCTTTGTGAGTGGTTTAAAAAAAAAATGAAAAAATTAGCCATTTAATGTGAAATCCATGAGGCCATATTCCTAATGTGGCATGAAGCTAGCCTCCCCCTGAGAGTACAGAGGTAATGGAGCCACGACCCAATGAGACATTACAGAAGAAGAAGAAAAATAAGGGGATGGAAATATACATTTCCTTTCGTTGGGAAACAAAGAATTAGTGTGCAGCTGGAGACTTACAGCTGTATGTGTTTGTTTGTGGGCTTCTGCAGTGAGCTAATGGGAGCACAGCATCGTGTGTGCTTTGCGGCGGATAAAGGACGAAGCAGTGTATATCTCTTGACAGCCGGGTAAATTATCCATTTCTAATGTCCCCGTTGCACCTCCTGCCCCCTGTGGAGTAGATAGAATTGGATCATAATTGGATCACTCGCAGCAATTATGACGGCATGCCCTTGGCTTTATAGTAGGACAGTGTCAGTGTGACACAGTGTCACTCACACACACACACACACACACACACACACACACACACACACACACACACACACACACACACACACACACACACACACACACACACACACACACACACACACACACACACACACACACACACACACACACACACACACACACACACACACACACACACACAAATATGCTAAAGCGCTTGTGTAATTTGACTCCAACGTACCACGGAAAATCTCTCCATTTTCAACTCTTTAAACCGCCATGAGCGCGATGTAAAAAATGCTCTAGCGTGTTGTTCTTGAGGGAGCGGCACGGTGGTGTGGTGGTTAGCAGTGTCGCCCCGCGGCGAGAGGGTTCTCCGTTCGAATCCAGGGTCCATGCGTGGCTTCCTCCCACAGTCCATATGGGTTACGGTTATTTGGAGATTCTAAATCGACCATAGGTGTGAATGTGATGTGATGTATGGCTGTTTGTCACTGTATGTTGGAGCGGTCAACCGATTACTTTCCTGGTCCATAATCGGTCGCCGATATTCATAATTTTTATGATTATCGTAATCGATAATTTCATTTTTAAATGTGCTACTTTGGCTCTGAGGCCACCGCTGTCATGACTTTCCCTGGACTTTATCAACGTCCCATCCATGTTTGTTTGTTCTATTTCATAATAATGAGTTTGTGTTATTCAAAATTTTGATGCCTTTTGACCCTTTTACTGCAGACAAATATCGGTTTCAAATATCGGTTATCGGTCTCTTCATTAGTAATGAAAAAGCCATATTGGTCGACGACTGGTATGTTGGCCCTGTATTAAATTGGTGACCTGTCCAGAGTCATATAATCTGGGATTGGCTCCAGCCCCCCCCCATGATCCTTAAAGGATAAAGCGGTAAAGATAATGGATGGATGTTGTTCTTGACTTTTTTGAGGTTAAAACTTCATCCGATATTTTGCCTCTCAGACATCACAACAGCAGAAAATGCTGTAACTCGGCACAAAACTGCAGATAATGTCAAGGCAGCAGCAGCGTGAAGAGGAGAAGCTGATCAGATGAATGCAGCGCCCCCACCACCACCATCTTTTCATTCACCCCACCCGTCCTCCGAGCAGCTAGACGTCCCCAGTCACCTAGAGTTTTAAGGTTGCCAAGCAACGGCCCGCTCACGAGTGCCGTACAACTGGCCCGTGCGACTGTGCCAGTTCTGCTTGTTCACACAGATGTGACCAGCTGGATTGAGCAGAGGCCAGAGGCAAATAAAAGGCATTTGTAAGTGGTGAAGGGGAAAAAACACTCTGTGGCCCGGTGTGTGTGTGTGTGTGTGTGTGTGTGTGTGTGTGTGTGTGTGTGTGTGTGTGTGTGTGTGTGTGTGTGTGTGTGTGTGTGTGTGTGTGTGTGTGTGTGTGTGTGTGTGTGTGTGTGTGTGTGTGTGTGTGTGTGTGTGTGTGTGTGTGTGTGGGAAACATTTTTACAGCTCGAAATGGCATGGAGAATATCTTATTCCAGAACACTTCCAAGAGGAAAATACTTGGACATGCAATTCATCTGAGCATTGTTCTTCTTTTATTTTTTTTTATCGCTCAAATGTATACGAACCGAATTAGAAGAGGATTTTTAGATGAGAACAAACAGACACGGCCTTGAGTGCAGAATCTCCGCATTTACATAATTGTGTGGGCAATTACGCTAAAAGTGTGGCCCTCCGAGTCTTTCTGCCAAAGAAGGCATGATCTCGTTTTAGAGAGATTGCACTCGCTAACTCGGTTACGGCCCCGCTACGTTCAGCAGTGGCATTGGCTCTCTGTGTTCTGTTGAGCCAAGAGAACTGGAGGCTAACAGCTCATCCATTATATCCCAACATGTTCAGGGCCCCATGGACTTGACAATATGTCGCTCACTCAATCGCAGCTTGAATGACTGTTTTAATGTTTGATTATTTAAACGTCACTCTTGTTTGACAGCGAGCTCGGAACACCAAAATAAAAGGCATCCATTCGATTGTCTGTTACACATTAGCTACGTTTCGATGAACCCATTTTATGCACATATTAAAGTATCGCATTAGAAAAAGTTGATGGAAATGGCAAAATTTGACAAAAACATCCTCTAATTTCACAAAAAAGTTCATACGCTGGCTTGAGGTCGTTTTCGCCTTTTTGGGAGAAAGAGTTCATGCGCAGCATGGAAGATGGAAACACCTTTGTCGAATATGTGACTTCCACTCACATGACTGATCGGCTGTTTCCGCTGTCTTCCTCTGATGGTTGCTCTGTGTCCTGCAGACTTCATGTCGCCAAGGCAACTGTTGTTTTGTTTTTTTCGGTTTGCAACCCTCTTCTTCTTCTACTGTTCTATCACAGCCGTGCCGCCGTCGGCGGCCCACGTACCCTACAACGCCATCTTCGGCCGAAACCTGCTCTAGTCCATTCGCTCCAAACCTGTTGATGGAAAAGCACGGTCTTCGCATTTTCTTTTTTTTGGCGACAATTTTCAAAAATTCACTTACAATTCGCTTGACATTTAGATGGAAACATAGGGCACATCGGGCACACAACAGCGACAGCTGCCGGACGGTGAGGAAATATTCGCAGATTCCTACAAAACGTGTGTTGCTTTAAAATCCCTTATATCCCTTTTAAGGACTTTAAAAGTTTCACTGAAGCTTAGGTGGCATATGTGGCAATCACACTGAATTCTGTGCTAATAAATAATGACCTAATAATTAAAGCATTTTGGTCAGTATGTTGTTCCAGCCTCGTGGATGTGTCATTGACTGTTGGTGGGGAGAAGAAAAAAAACATAATCCTGCCTGAAAACACAGTGAGGTGTAAGATGACTTGCGGTGTGTTTTTGTTTCTTTGACCGTGCGAGTCCATGCGAGCGAGTGGGCTGACAGGTATATTTGTTTGTCTTGGCCCCCGGCTGTGACCTCGGCTCGCCTCTTGGGCTTGTACAGCGTGAAACTAAATCCCTTAATCAATCTTTTAAACCGGGCGCCCCTCGCCTTTTCAAACCATTTAAGAAATTACACTTTTAGTGGTTTTTTTCCCAAACCCGATAATAACAGCGGGGCACCCCCCCCCCGACTCTGTTGTTTCAGGGCCTGTGGAGCAAGTAAGGAAGGATTTACACTCAGAATATGTGATACTCCTCCAGCCAGAACTGGATCCCTGTAAAGAATAGTTGAGGAAAACATTGCATCATATAAAAATCAAGAACAAGACGAAAAAAAAACATGGGAGCACAGATTTTCTGCTGTCTATGAAAAGAACTCACCGATTGAGGCACAGGGCGATACTTACAGCATCCCCTCGTTCTGTTGCAAATGTTCTCCCCTGCAGTAAAGTCCACAGCAGCAGCAGCAGCAGCCAAGACGGAGGCTGGTTGTTTGTACAGGAGACTTCTGCCGCATGTTGCTGAAAGTCCTCAGGTTGGTAGAAGAGTACGTCATCACGGGCGCTGCGCGGGGAAACAGCAGAGGTTAAATGAAGCCATTTCTTTTTCCAAATACAAGGACGTGTGCACCTGAACTGGAAAAAAGAAACTAAGCATCCATGAAATGTAGAATGGCCGACAATTTGAATGAATTCACAATATCTCAGACTGTGCACACATCTTTCCCCGGCTGAGCAGGCACACGGTACAATACGACCTCGGTTGCCTCTTATCTCTGTCACATCACATCATACAGATGATGAAAAATCACGCTTGACCACCCGCAGTAAAAAATGACTCTACGGCAAAAACAGATGTGGACTTCAAATATATCAATTTCACAAAACCGTTTCCCCATTTTGCATTTTGAAATCTTGTTCCAGCTCATGCCGTCGTGTGCCTGACCTCGGCCGACCTCCGCCCCTTCACGGTTCACCGCACTCGTATCGACTCCCGTGGATGAGTGCCCCCGCTAACTGCACATCAGTGTGTCCGCTCACACACACACACACACACACACACACACACACACACACACACAAAAGACCCCGGCTCCGTTATCAAAAAGTCAGATCTGGCTCTGGCCACAATCCATTTCCCCCACCTCGCTCCTGGTTTCTTCCTTTGACACCTCATGACAGCAGCTCTTCACGGCTCATTTCACCGGAGATAGCCGCGTCAAGGACGGGGGGGGGGGGGGGACTGGGGCATCTCCGCTGCGACCCGGCCTCAATCAGCGACGCTTTTATTTGATCGAGTTCCGTTGCACTGTGCAAACGAGGAAGAGCAGACGGCAACGTATCCGTGTCAACAGAAAGCGAGGAGACCCCCAAGGCGCCGAGGTCTAAAGGGGCGAACTCAGGATAAGTGTTTTTGCTTGATGAGCTTTTGAAAATCCAAATCTCTTGAAAAGGTTCATTTAACCCTGATCCTCCTCCTCCTCCTGCTGCTGCAACGGCAATTGGATTTGTCCGGCGCTTAATGTACAAGAGGCCCTTTCAATGTAATTTGGAGTCAGGTGGGGGTTGGTGGCAGAAATGATTGGAAGTGAAACTCCACAAAGGAGTGGCGCGCTGTTACAGTTCACTCCCCCGGCGGGTGGAAGGAGGACCGAGGGCATCTCGGGCTGATCAGTGGAGCCTCTGATGGGACCAGCGGAAGACGCCGGCGCTCGGCTTTATCTCTCCAGGCACCAGGACTTTGTTAGCCGCACCGTAATAAAGCGATGCGGGCAGGCTCTGGCCTCTAAATGAAATTTCCTCGCACGGTGACTCAGCTGCTCACCTGTTATTGTTACTCAACAGAGCCTGTCCTTACTGACCTAGATCCACCAGGACCTCCGTCTCTCCCCTTCCCACGTGATTCAGCCTCCGCCTCTCTGCCACAGTGATTGGACACAATGAGATTTGACTAGTGTTACAGTGACATGATTCCTTTTTTTCACGTAATAAGGGGAAAACCACAGCTTAGGTTGACACAGCAAGAACCTCCACAGCATTATCAATATTTTATTTAGACCCTCACCATGACATCATAAAAGCAACACTACCCTCCCCCAAAGATCTAAATATGACAGTACTCTGGAGTTGCCGAGCTTCTTAAACGGAGACGCTTGGAGACGCCGCTCGCCCCCGTCTCAGTTTGAAAACTTTGTGGGAGTCTTGCGGATGGATGGCGCAGTGACCCGCATTCGCTTCCTGGTTGGTTCTCGTCAGTCACGACTCCCCAACCGGTGGTGAAGGCAAAGCGTCGTAGACAGTTGCCGTCAGTCACAGTTCCACCTCAGCCGTCAGTCCAAGAAGAGAAATCCTTCGTCATACTTTTCATTATCGCTGTTTCTCGTCCGTCGACGGCAGAGGAGACAATCTGCTTCCTGTTTACACCGGCACACGCATGCCCGGTTCACGTGAATGGCTACTGTGTGTGACATACGTTTTCAGGTCTGGACAGGGATTAACACTGATACGAACTGGACGGATGTCGGTTTTTAAACGTGGATGCAGCTTTTTGCAATGTTGTCAGGTATCTAAAGTTTAATAAGTTCAATAAAGTACAGTAAAGGAAAAATAAGGGATCTGAAGAGACAGCCCCCACCATCTCGGGAAACTAAAAACTCTTGCGAAGGGTGCTTGACCTTCAGCGAGCCAAGGTTACAATCCGGAGCACAGCTGGTGAGAGAGGCCGACAGTTTACTCGCTGAATTAATGATACAAGTCAAGGTCAAGTGCCAACTGATTATGTACCCCATATGCAGCCAGGGAAGGACAAAAAACGTGCTGCGAATTCCTTTGCACCTGGAGACGCGATTATGACGCCGACTCCTGAGTCACAGTTTCGTTTCTCTCCCCCCGAGCGGCCTAAAAGAGCAGCAGCAGCAGCAGTGGCAGCGGCGGGAACCAAAGGGAAGAGGTACTTAAGGCACATATGCTTTTCACCGCATGTCAGTGAAACCTTTGCTTTTTTTTCTCCCCACCCCCCCCCCCCCCCCCCCCCCCCCCCCCCCCCCCCCCCCTTCGGCACTTTGGAGCCCAGCAGAGTGTGAGGAGATCGGTCACAGAGGCAGAGCAACATCGCCGGAAAAATGTGTCATCAGTATCTGGGCTGCTGTTAATTGAAGATGTTTGTGCAGCCGAGTGGGTAATGACACAGGAACCTTCTTGTTCTGCCACAGATGGACTCGAGACCGACACACGCACACGCACACACACACACACACACACACACACACACACACACACACACACACACACACACACACACACACACACACACACACACACACACTGCTGCAAGTGTCGCACATCTATCCTTGCCAGCTTTTCACCAAAGATCACGCGACGGGGGGAGGGAGGCTGCGATCAGACCACCTCAGCCTCGAAAAGCTTTGACGGCTGGGTTTTTCTGGAAAAAATGAGGAAGCGATAAGATGCCCGATTTACATATTCGTCAAAGGTTTAAGATACGTACGTATGTGTGCATTTCTGTAAAAACCAAAATCGCCAAATTCTTGGAACTGTATCAACGCATCATGTATCCTCCAATCCATGATGTTTCACGCAGGTGCAAAATTAGAAACCATTTGTCTGACACCGTCTGAAGTATCTGCCACAGTGCCCCCTAGAGGTCGGTGTGAGTATAAGTGGAGAAGAAGAAAAAAGGTTGGACGATGCTGTGGTGGTATTCAAAACGCAACTCATTCAACCGCGACTAACACGCGACACTCAAAAAAAAAAAGAAGAACACTTTTCAGCTTCGCCGTCAAATCCTTGTAACGTATCCCTCTTGACGGATGTTCAAGAAAAAGGTCACTGAAAATTTATGCCGTGAATGCAGAGCACCTCCGTAACCTTCACCCAGACCCGTTGACTTGTCAAAGACTCTTTTAGCTTTTCGGAGGACGAGCGTGGCGCTCTCAAGTCGAGCACTCAGAAAGAAAGAGAGCTGCAATTCGAGTCAGCCGCCATGCTTCATCGGTGTCACTGCCGGTGGCATCAACAACCCTCCCCGCCGGGCACGGCGTGCCTGATGTTTGTGTGGCAGGGGGGGACGGGAGCTGCTAAGGATTCCAGCAAACAAACCTGAACTGATCCTCATCTGAATGGAGGCTGATTATCTCCGCACGCAGCCCCGGCGTGCTCTCAATGCTCGGCCAGGGGAAGTCTCACCAGAGCCCCTGAGGCCCTGCAGCAAAAACAGACCGACGTCACCAACAACACCAACCTGCCACAGTACATGCTCGCACCAAAAATCACCGTGAGCTGTAATTACACGCACCAATCGCTTTCCCTCTTCCTCCCTCTGAAGGATCTCTTCCAAGACTCTTTGTGTTTCTGCTGATAACAGCTCTGGGGTGGGGTGGGGGGGACCACGCACATGCCACATGGCACCGTCACCCCCGCCGGTCGGTCGTCCTGTCACGCTGGTGGGGCGAAGAGAGGCGGGGGGAGAAAAAACACTAATGCACGGCCATCAGTGGTGATGACAGCCCATCTTTAGGCTGTAATGAAGCGAGGAGGTAGAGTGATGAACTATCCGCGCGTAGGGCCGAGTGCACAACAGACGCAGGGAACAGGATGCACAGAACACACAAAGCACAGAAAGAAAGGGGGGGGGGGGGGTAATAGATAACAAGGCTGAGGTGTGACAAAAGAGTGCGTTAACCACGAGGCTGATGGCAGAGACCTTATCCACGGAATGACAGACGAACCCCCCCCCCCCTCCTTTAATTCCTTCTCAACAAAAGCCTCCTCTCCATTTCAGGACCTTCCGCGCACTGTTTGTCCTCCCAGACAGTGGATTCACATCCTCTCGAGTGCAAAGCTGAATGAGGCCGACTTGAACGTTTGAAGGATAAATTATCTCCTCCTTTCTTTCGAAATCACAAACGCACACAGACGCAACGTGTCGCGCAGCAGAAGAAGAAGAAGAACAAGAAGTGCCCGTGTTTGGCTTCTCTGGCCGGAAGGAGGAGGAGGACGAGGACGTTACGGCTACAGAACAGCCGCTTAATGCTCCCCTGTGTGTGTGTTTGTGTGTGTGTGTGTGTGTGTGTCAGGCGTGTACTGATGTGGCACGAGTGAAATTACTCCATCACTTCCTTTCTTTCTCCCTGCAGCGGATTTTTCCTTCTTAATCAAAAAGCTCATTACAGCACGCGCAGGTTGTCTTTTATGTCCTGCAGAAATGTGATATGGCCACCTCCAGAAGTCGATGCAATTATTGACAAGAGGCGGGAGAGAAAAAAAGCCTCACTGTGGCTTCAACACATTGTGTAACCTTAAACATGTACTCCACTTCTACTCCACTTCTACCCCCCCCCCCCCCCCCCCTCTGCAATTCCATTTGATTTCTCATCACTGGCACACAGCGAAAGCCGCACATCGATAATGAAGCCTCTTTGTTTTGGCCGCCGCAGCTCTGACGGTCATTCCCTGCACTTCCTAAAGACTCGTCATTCTCTCTATCCAGTTCCATTCAAGCCAAAATGGGCGCCATCATCATGATGCAATATGTGACCCCCCCGGGCCAAATTTCTCCCCGCAGATGCGATGTTTTTGATCAGACGGTTCGCCTGGGGGGGCAGCGATATGTGCCTAAATGTATAGCATTGTTGCAGCTGAAGCCACTGTGGGAAGCGAGGAAGAAGGAAAAAACAGAGCAGAGAGCCGAACAATGACAATTTGCCGAAAATTACTTTCTAATTGAGGCATATGCCGCAGACGTGACAGATAAATTATCCATTGTCAGGGCGTGCAGCCGCCACTTGTGGCTCGTGTTGTTGTTTCCGGTGGAGTGTTTCGTTCGTGGCTGCGTCTACAGTGATGCGTTCACTTTTTTCCAACTCAGGAAGTAGCGACGAACACCAACTGCATTTGACTGCTCACAGCTGTTCAGCATAACTGATGCTGCTCTCTAAATTTAAAAAAAAAAATATTTCCCCCCGAAGATTCATTTAATGACATGGATGCAATCCGATCTCATGACCAGCTCAGTCCACCAGATCGGCACATTTGCGACTCTTTTTGAATTGTAAGTTTAAATAAATTTCCGCCTGCTCATTCTTCTTCTTTAAAAAAAAATTATGATCTTGTCCTCTTCCTCACTCAACTAAAGACAAAATGTAGCTTTCTACAAGGGAGGAGAAGGAGAGTCCACAGCCTGACGCAGAAGCTGAACCCAGAAGTCGGGGAGTTGGAATTCCGAGTCGGAGGGGCGTTCCAGTTGCAATTATCTGACTTGGGGACTCGTAATTCCGAGTCCCGAGATCATACTGGAACAGCAAAACCCAAGTTCCGAGTTCCGAGGTATAATGGAACGCAGCCTTAAGCTCGACCGCGGCCTTTGTTCTGGACGTATTCTGGGATGTCGCGGGGACACTTTCAAGTCCTGCTGTTGATGCTGGAGCTGCTTCTGAAGAGGCAGAAGACCAACCGCGTGGATCCCATTACATAACAACTGCAACGGGGTACAGTGACTCCTTGCTGCCTTTACCCGCGATGAGAAAAATCTATATCCTTCTGGACACATTTTCACGTGAAAGTTTGAAAATATATATCAACGTGCAAATCTAGCGCAACACAAAGCAAGTTGAGACAAACATTCAGCTACGGTGACCTTCACATGGAGTTGTGAATCTTGTCAGTGCCCGAGTGAAAAAAGGTTTTTTTCAGTGAACAATAAAAGCTTCAACTAAGGAATAGAAATGAAGATGGCTGCCTCTGATCTCTTTCACATGAAATGTTATTGGTGCTGCACTGCAGGACTGAAGAACTGCTCAGGTCCTGCAACAGGTGTCGGGGCCACCGTCACTGCCTGTGTTCCTGTAATCTTGTTCAAACGATGTAGTATTTGTAATAAGCAAACATACTAACAAACATGCCACTGACAGATCTGACAAAAAAAAGGAACGATAATTATGTCATCGACTCATCATACGATACATGAATATGTATACGATACATAATTATGATACATCAATAATTGTTATTGACCTATCACATGGTTCGGTCTATAAAATGTCAGAAAATGTGGATTTCTTAATATTTTTCTAAAGGCACCATGTCTTCAACTTGCTTGTTTTGTCTGAGGACTAAACTCGAGTCTAAACTTTGGATAACTCTTCTCTCAGCAGCAACACAAATCGTGTTGGACCAATATACCGCAAGCTCACATGATTCAGTATCAATAAATGGTCTTAAAATGACGATAATATTGTTTATCGCAATCATTTCTGGGACAACATATCACGCAACAAAAAGGAGTTATCGTGACAGGGCCTAATCATATCATGATTTAAATTAGTGTTCAAACTAGAGGCATTGCTTTCTTGAGTCTTAGTTTTCAGTACGTTTTGTACTACGGTGTTTAAATGTATTCATGTATTTATTAATTATTTACTTAGTACTTTCATGAGCAAAATGTATTTCCCTTTTGAGACAATAAAGAATATCTAATCTAATCTTATCACTGATTGAGAAAAATCATAAAACATTCAACACTTTCTCGTTCCAAACGATGACAAATCTTTCACCATCCAGTCCATGTAGGATTTCCCGTAATCTTTTCCAATCAGTTTTGAGACATGAATGTAGACACTGTACCAAAGAGGTGTGAGGTTCTGTGAGCCACCGCTGGAAGACAAAGATGGCGTACACACTAGGATACTGATGTTCATTTCAGGAAGGCAGCACGGTGCATGTGTACCACTCATTAAGGAGCGAGACGACAAACTTGTGTGTATATGGGGAGCGTTTCATGTTTCCTCCTCTGAGCAGATTGTAAACGCAGCCTATTCTGTCACAAGTCTTTTACCGACAAACTTCTTAACAACTGGGCTGGGTTTTTCTGGGGGGGGGGGGGTCGGTTTACGCAGTGAGTACAAACCGCTTTGGTGAAACTTGCGGAACAAACAAAACTGGGCCCGGCAGACGCTTTGTGAAACTGAGCCAAGCTTGTGAAGTGATGCAGCTGTTAGTGTGGACCTGCTGCGGGAGAGGCGGACATCATCGTACGTGTCAGAGCTGCTCCACTGATCCTTCCGACGGCCATGACAGGAGAAAAAAAACGGCAATCGGAAACGCTCAGAGGGACCAGTGACTTATTCAACACAACGCAATAACGCAGCTGTGTCGAAAACAGACGGCGTCAGTGTCCCAGTCGGGGCTGCCGGGCATGTGTCTCTAAATGGAAGTAGGTGTAATTACAGCGTGACGGAGGCAGGTACAGCAGCCGGCCAGGCAATCATTTCCCCCCTGATTGAGAGAGAACGTTAAGGTCTGAGAGGCCATCGGAGTGTGAGGCCCACGGCGCGGCGCAATCCAACGCCTCGATGAACCCAACTGGAATTAGAAAACTTTGCGTTTTCCCCTTTCTGCGCCCGCTCTCCCGGACGTGGGAGTGATTCTTCCATTGATTGGTCGAGTCTGAGCCGATGATGATGATATCTTCTTTAATGTCAATGAGGCCCCTCCTGCGTTTCGGTTACTGCTCCCCACTTCAGCATTTTAATCACTCCAGGCATAGGCGGTTTGCCGCGCGAGGGCCGAGTTATTTTCGATGCATAGGATGAAATTGAATTTATTTATTTATCCGCAGCAATAACGGCCTGTTTTTCCCAGGCGAGGTGTGCGGGGTTGCATTTCACCGAAACAGAGCGGCAGATTTACTGTGCACCGGTGCAATTACAAACATAAAACACCAACACGGATTCATACATCAGAGCAGAACAGATATTCTGAATTAAATGTATACTTTTTTTCTTCCTGCACGTTCTGAGTCACTGCAATAATGCCGTTTCTGCAACTAATTAATCATGACACGTCTTTTGTCTCAGAAAAAAATACATAAACCTTAAGCAATGTTAATTATTTCTGTCGGAGATTGACAGCGATCGCACTAATCCCTTCATTTAAGTAATTCTACATTTAATCCGAGAGCAGGCAGTCGAATACTGCGCAGACACGGGACGGTTCATCAGAGCAACGTTACAATAACAGAAACCAAATGAGGACCTGTGAGATTTAAAGGGCCAGTTCACTCAAATTAATAACAAACAAAGAAACAAAAAAAGATGGACTTTTTTTTTACCTCATGTAATTGATGCATGCGGATTGTTTTCCATCCAGACATCTTTGCCAATGCGGAAGTACATGAAGCTTGTTTTCTCCGGAACCACCAGCAGAGTGCGAATCACTGGTTTGCAAAAAGAAGTCAGTTTCTATAAAAGTCTATGAGAAAAACAACTGGACTTCTCACTTGGTTAATAACATCAATGACCATTTTCCTGAAGAGTTTATGGTTCAATCTGTAGTTTCATGTTTTCTTCAATACAGTATGATGTTCACTTTGTAAACTGTGGTCTCATTTAGAGTAAAACAGACGATAAAAAGAAACGCGAGGTTTTAAAAAAAACGGCAGCTCACAAACCAACGGGTGACGTCACGGTGGGTTGACGCTTGACCAAAGTCACAAAACAAAAAGAAGCGAAACAGGATTTAATCTGTGATACTACCAACTGTTTTCGTACGGACCATTCTATTGGTATAAAGTAGTTCTTGTGGAAACTGTTTTCAGATTTACTTTATGCAGGAAATGACAAATTAATTTCTATCCACTTCCACTGAACTGAGGTGTTGATGGAAATCAACAAAAGCAAAACCCATAACTACCTGCATGGCTAGATGGGCTCCTACTGGAGGAGCAAATCGTCTGAGCCTTTAGCCCTTGCCCCCCCTACACACAAAGCCACAGGCTACTATAAAAGCTAAAAGCCAAAAGCCAGCACCTAATGTATTTCTTTTCTTCCTGTCAGCAGGAAGCAAACAGTCCCACGGTGTTTAGCCTTCATTTTCTTGAGCAGATAAATTCATTTTTTCGGAGGGATGGAAATATGCCAAATGTTTAGAAAAGCTTGTAAGCAGATTAAGAGGTAGCCTATAGAGGATTTAAGGCGCAAATATGGGTGGAAGGAGCACGGATGTGGTGATGTGAGCGGCGTGGAGAACTCACAGGCATCAGCCATCAGCCTCCACCATCAGCGACACCTCCTCCTCTACATTAACCCCGTGCTGCGAGATGCACTGCTGACGCTGAGCCTGTAATTAATGGCGAGAGAGAGAGAGAGGAAGGATGAAGAATTTCTAAAATAGACTTATGTTTTATTTATCATCAACAAATTTGTATCTACTACCTCGTTAGTCACTTTGAATTTAAATGGATGTGTCACTTATTTCCAAATGTCTCGATGCCAATTGGCCATTTGCCTAAAAATGCTCCGTTTAAAATCAAAGACTTGTCATTTTTGTCGTCAGGCATCTGTCAAAGTGTGGAGGGTTATGTTTGTGTATTTGCTACCCGGCAACACGCTGTACAGTATTAATTGACCGGATCAGAAATGACTTGTTAGCATTTTTAGTGTTTCAATGTGAAACCGAGCAGAACTGAAACCACCAAGTTCTTTTATCGATGTAGCTGAAATATAATAAAATGCTTGGAAGTGTTCATTTGAGCTGCAACAGTTAATCGATTAGTAATCGATTACTAAATGAATCATCAAGTACATTTAATGGAAAAAAAAAGTCAAAATTCGCTGATTTCAGCTTCTTAAATATGAATATTTTCTGGTTTATTTGCTCCTCTATGATAATAAACTGAATATATTTGGTGTGTGGACAAAACATCTTCTTGGGGTTTAAGGAAACACAACCAACTTTTTTTTTTTTACAATTTTTTGACATTTTATGGACCAAACAACTAACCGATTAATCACGGAAAAATTCGACAGATTAATCATTATTATGAAAACAAATTTTAGTTGCAGCACCTAGTGTTCATATAATGGGACAACAGTAAAGAACATCATGTCATTTGTGTTAATAGTTAATGGGGAGTTGTGAAATGCCGCCACTTTAACTCCGAGGCACTACATGGAAAGAATTACTACCATGCCGTTGACTTTAAGAAGTCTCCAGATATGTCATATTTAAACTATTAAAAGCAAGTTGTTTACCATGGAAATATGCATTTAGCAGTTTTCACGTTTTGTTATTGCCTGGTAATGCGGCGCAAGCCACTTAAACCGATTTAGTTGAAATACCAAGCGACAAGAATAAATGTCACACTGATGAATTATCTAACTCCAAGTTTGTGGAAATCAGTACAGATATGGTCCTTTAATCAAACGGCAATGTTTAGGTTGTGTCCCCAATAAAATAAATAACAGTTTTAAAAATGCTCTACCACAAAATTCTCATAGATACTAAAAATACCTGCAAAACCAATCGATTTTTCCAAACGGCCAAAATGCGTGAAAGAAAAAAATGAATCCTCCTGTATAACAAATAGTGCAGTGGTCGTGTGAAGTTGCACTCCAACCACTGGGCCTTTATCTAGTCGGCGACAGATTGCTGATCAACTTTTTAGGTGCAGTGCAGGATGATCACATGACAACAATAAAAACCTTTCAACATACGGAGGAAAACCGATACAGAGCATGAAGGAAAGCGAGAAAGGGTTCTTTAAACAAATGTACATTGTAAAATGGCAATGAGGCAAATGTTCTGGCAACATTTCCTGCAATAGCCGTCATTTCCCAGTCATTCCCAGGGGGCATGAAGGCCTCATGAGCCACAATAATAATGGGCCGGAGAACGATAAAGTTTTAAAGTACCAGCTGGGTTCAGAGGAGGCCCCAGCTTTCATTAAATCAATGTAGCCTGAGGAGGAGAGAGGGAAATACGTGCTGCCAAAGCAGTGCAACGTCTTGGTTTCTGTCTGGAGAGGAGCACACTCTGCTGATCAATACTGATTTATAAAAACGAAGCAGTCAAATGCATTTTGTGCTGAAAACATCAGACACATTTGAAGAAGACTTCAACGTCTACCTACATAAACCGTGTGCACCCTCCTGCGTTTGTATTTTTCAATGACGGGGAGCAGAAGTGGCTGCATCTCACCTGCTCCGTACCACCTGCCTGGCGCAGTTAAAAGGGGCAGCACGCTATTTTGGAGAAAGACCTGCACTTGTTGGCGGCTGGAAAACCCGCAGCCGCGGGTATGGGAGGCCAACGTGCTAACCACGAGGCCAAAACCCACGAGGCCAAAACCCCTGAGGCGTAGCATCTGTCGCTAGCACGTCTCTTAAAGGCGCAGTGAGCGATTATGGAGAAATGCTCGTCTCTTGGAGAAACACGCAGCCGCGGGTGGGGGAGACGTGCTAACCAGCAGCTGGCATAGATTAGTGGGTCACACCTCTAACAGTGGTACGGAAGGTCGGGGTTTGATTCCCGTATAGGGCGTGGCTAAAATCCAGTGTGGACCCTTAGGCGAGGCCGTTAGCGCTACCTGCCTATCCCTGATATGAGTCAAAAATCTATGATTGTAAGTGGCTTTGGACAAAGGCGGCAGCATAATGAATGTAATATAACCACGAGGCCAAAACCCCTGAGTCGTAGCATCTGTGGCTAGCACGTCTCTTAAGGTGTTTAGTCTCCGCGCTGACCGCGTCGCAGGCTTTGCGCAGGGGACCCCGTCCGCGGGCGGACGAGTCCCGGTGCGGTGGGAACTCCCATGATGCTCCAGAGCGACGTGAGCCTCGTCTCCCTCGACCCAGGGAGGCGAGCCACGGCATGGGCCATAACCCCACGGCATGGGCCATAACCCCACTTTGATCAGACGAGATAACCCGCTGAATCTAATTCTATTTAACTATTAAATTGAGGGAGCAAAAGTAGTATCGGCTCCAAATATTGGCTCAAGAAAATCGGCAGTCTGTATCGGTCATCGGTTAAGGCTGATGAAAAAAAATCTGTATCGGCATCGGCCCTAAAAAAATCTGTATCGGTTGATCCCTAGTATATAGGGTAAGGTCAAAAAAAAAAAAACCACATCATTATTCACAGCTTAAGTTGCAGGGGCGTGCTATCAAAGAGCGATGACTCGAGTGCATCCATGTGGAAAATATGGACTTGTGGATGGATGTTTTTTTGTCCATCTTTACCCTCCCATTTCCGAGCGCAGATGAGGAATTCATGCCCCGTGAGCAATTCAACGTCTCTATACAAATGTGAAGAGACAGATTTGCTGTGCACTACCAGCAAGGTTATGTAAAAAAAAAAAAAAAAAAACAGGGTGGGCAGAGTAGTTTTATTTTGATGTGCCATATTTCTGAAGAAAGCACTTTTTTTCAAGTCAAGATAATAAAGAAGCCCACACCCTCACATATACACGCATGTGTATTCACACACACACACACCGTACGTCAGCTCTCCTTGAGCTGTCACGTAAGACAAGCCAGGCAGTGGCATCTATTCACCATCAATTCAAAATGGTCCCTGCCACTTTTTATTGAATTCCACATCAACAGAAGGGACAATTAAGATGATGAGTTTTCGGTGGGCGGACAGTTGAAGAAAGCCGACGCTCTCGCCAACCAAACTGTCCCCGCCGCATAGGGGTGCATTGCCTGATGGGAAGGGGGGGGGGACTGTGTGGGACGGCACATGTAGGTGGCACATGTAGGTGGCACATACAGTAGCGATCCCACACGCTTGAATTGGTGTGTGTGTGTGCGCCGCAAATTCAAACAAACAACGGCACATTCGCCGCTGAATTCTTCCCAGTCTGTGCTTCTTCAAAAAATTCTCCTTCTTCCTAACAGAAATCCATCTGACGGAACAACATTGAGAAAACATTTGCATAATATTGTCAAAGCATTCTGGTGGTGCAACAAAAAAAAATATATATACATCCGAGGCAAAGTGAATAAAGAAGAAAAAAGAAAAAGGAATGAAAAGCGTAGGAAGTGAGAGCTGCAGAAAAAAACTGGCAGTGCATGAAAGAGACAGCTGTCAATATGCAGACAAATAATAATTAAAAAAATAAAAAGCTCTGCTTTGATCACGGCTGTACATAAAAACAAAATGTACTTTTCTTCAAGTGAATTACAGTGAAAGCCCGCTGTGCCTCGTTTCAATAAAACAAAAAGCCAATATCGGGCAACAGAAGCATGAATCTTTTGCAGATATCCGATATAAAAAGATGTCGTATTTATGACACAGGGCACTGCACAAGCGCCAGTCACAGTGATGTCGCGTTTCAACTGGCTGCAGCGTGTCCGCCGTCGAGAGGCGGCCAACAAGTGCAGTGACACAAACATAAATTGCGAGTCTTGCTTTAATGGTATATGCCCGTGAATAGACGGAGAAAAGGGCAACGTAAGAGGCAGTTAAGTGACTTCTCTCTCTGTGTGTGTGTGTGTGGAGCCTGGGGCAGAGACACAAGGGCAAGGGCAGTGACAAACAAAGACAAGTCCTGGTCCTGAAACATGGATGTGTCCAGAGGACAACACACTCACTCCCTCCCTCCCTCCCTCCCTCCCTCAGGCCGCGGGGAACCTTCATTTTACTCCATTAGGTGAAGTGACCTGGACGAGATCGGAGCAAACAGGCTGAAAGGACGCGCTGAGAAAAGACGCAGTAAAAGAAAAAGAACATTCCTTTTTTTCCCTCCACTTTGTGCAGAGGAACGTCGGCCTCTGTAGCTGATGGACCTAAAAGGATGTGCATGTGTCTGTGACTAGCCTCTCTTGACGGTTCCCCATCAGAGACGTGTGACAGTGCCCCCGGAAAGCGAAGGCCATGTGGGACATGACGGACAGAGAATGAAACTCAGATCTTGTCTCCATGTTTCAGGGTTTCTACACATCTTCCATTTCAAAATTCCATACTATTTTCTGGTTGATTATTCAGACCATATACCTAGATGTTTATTGTGTAAATGTTACGTCAATAAATCTTTTCAAAACCCAACTGTTGGCGTGTTACATTCTGACTGCGTCTGCTATCATGTTGCACTTCCTACGCAGAAAGACCCGGTATTTCCAGAAAGTTAGTTATAATATCGATACTTTCCAATTACCGACGTTACCTATTCTGGGACTGATTATCATATTAAAAGATTGATATTTAAACTCAGTAATTTGGGGTAAATGGCGACGTGGGAAAATGATTCACGAGGCTAGAGAGATTGAGACGGATCGTTAGTATTCCAAAATCTGTTTAGACTAACAAATCAATTTCCATAATGTCTTTTCTTTTTTTCAATACTTTTTTACAACACCGACTCCGTGCCATGTGTGAGGAGGGCATGCGTGTGTGTGTGCGCGTGTGTGTGTGTGTGTGTGTGTGTGTGTGTGTGTGTGAATGGGTTGTAATTATTGCTGTGTCCTGCTCAGCGGCCGAGAGGCCGAGTGTGACAGAAACAGCGGAGAGGGAATCAGTGGGTGTCTTGGTTTGGTTGGAGGCAGGAGGACGGGGCCGCTCAGGGGCCATGTTCAGACATCCCCCCCCCCCCCCCCCCCCCGCTCTCTTCTCCACTTCTCTGCCTCCCTCTCCCTCTCCCGACGCCTCTAGCCTTTTCACCCCGCGCTGATTAATGAGTCTCGTCAGGTACCGTCCGTCGCCACTCACGCCAATTAAGACACCAGGCATTTCCTCATTGCTTCCTGCTCCTAAACAAGCAGCAGGACCGCTGGGCAACGTCCTCCCTCTCTCTCTGTCTCGCTCTGGGCATACGTCGGTTTCTCTCGCCCAATCTGCCGCCCGCTGGCCCAGCAGGTGGCTACGCTTGTCCTCATTGGGGAGGACAGACAGAGGGACGATCCTGCACTGGACCTTTTAGCCTCCCGCGGTGGAACCCAGCACGGACGAATGGAGCAATCAAAGCCGAGTGTCAAACAGTCCCCGCGTGACTGACGACCCTCCGCCGAGATCTCGTCTCGCTCTCTGTGCCGCGGGCGCCGCGGGGCGACGCCGGGTCTCAACCAAAGTCTTAATTGGATCGACCACTAACTGGCTTTGGCCGCGCAACGAGGGGGGGGGAGAATTACTGTCTCGACTTGATTGGACGCTCTTGACCCTGATTCTCACAAGACCCTTGAAAGTTAATAGTCTCTGACCCTCCCCTGCCCGTGTCAAGAAAACTCTCCAAACCCTGATTAAATGCACTATCCTCCCTCTGAGGTGGACCATAAAGCATCTCCCTCCATGATGGGGCTGTCTTGTGTTTGCGTAATCAAGGATAATACCCAGTCTGTGCAGCTTCAGTGGCAACCTGTCCCCTGCTCGGTGACATGCCCTAATGAGATAAGTCATGGATATCAGCGAGTCACATTATTTAGTACCGGAGCGAGAGAGATGAGCTCTTAATGTGTAGCGATTTGTTCTGTGCGCCCAAGCATGTTTCGAAGGACCAGGGGCCGCGCGCCGGCGGTCTTTATGTTTTTCTGTGCCCTGCGCCGTTCCGTCCGTGGCCATCGCGTCATGTTAGCACGCCAGTCAATCAAGTGGCGCGGGGGGGCCCGTCTCATCAAGGTGCCACGTGTGATTGGCGACGCTCGGATGCGCAGAAAGTTGCACCTCCCTGGAGAGTCGCACCCCCCCCCCCCCCACGGTTGCGAGGGGAAGGACTCATCTGTCACACGGGCCGCCGTAACAATCCACACTGACAGATGTGCGTCGCGACTTAAACGGATGACAGCACAGTACAGGAGGCGAAACCGTAAATACATGTGCAGACGCTGACATGCAGCTGGCACAGAGTGTTGGTCTACATGTGTGATGATCGTCAGCGTAACATGAAGTGGAACACTGACTATTAATTGTTTTCTAAATCTCCTTTTATGTCAAAAAAAATGATTTTGAATGGTTGTTTTTAAATTCATATACGTTTATTGGTATTAGCAGTATTATGGCGGGCATGTTATTAACACTTAAAGGGGCAGTGAGTGATTCTGGAGAAAGCTTGTCTCTCTCTGTGTTGTTGTTGTTGTGATTTTACTGCTCTGGCCGGGACACGAACCCTCGACCTCCAGTATGGGAGTCCGACGCACTATTGAACCAGAAATTTTTTGATACTGAATCATGTGAGCTCGCAGTACATTGGTCCTACACGATGCAGTGTTGCTGCAGAGAGAAATGTTATCCAAAGTTCAGACTTGAGTTTAGGCCTCAGACAAAACAAAGCAAGTTGAAAACATGGTGCCTTAAGAAAACTTTTAAGAAATCCATATTTTCTGACATTTTATAGACCAAACCCGTAAAAGATTTATCGTACTACGAGAACAGATGAGAGGACAGACGCAGCCAGACTGTTGTTCACATTCATTCTTATGTAAACACAATGGCTCTTATTGAGTTCATATGCATGTATCGTACGACAAGTCAATAACGTAACTATCGTCACAGGCCTACCGAAAACCCAGATTTTTTTTCTGTGCGCACACAAAAGCGACAGCTAACGGACAGTGAGGAAATATTCGCTGATTTTTACAAGACGTGTATTGTTTTAAAATCGCTTACTGGCCCTTTAAGGACTTGCAGGGAACAGTGAAGGAATTCAGTGCAAAATAATGATAACCTTAAATCTTCTAAATCAATATATTCTGTATCTCAGGTTTCCTTTTCTGAAGTTTGGACACAAACAGCTACAGCTTTTTAAAGTTTTCAGAAAATGTACTTGGTGCCACTGTGTATCCTTTTGTGTGTGTCTGAAATCATTTTCCTTTGTTGAACCCAGTCACATTTTCATCCATTGCACTTCCTGGTATAGTGCCACCAGGCTTTTGGAACTTTGTCAAGTGTTTTGACCTGTAACAGAAATGAAAAACGGGCGGGGCGGCAGCGTCCGCGGCACTCAGGGTCCGGGGAAAAAATTAGGAGATAGACGGAGGGAGGGAGGGAAGGCTGGAGAGATGGGTGAAAGGAGAGGGGCCACGAGGACTGCAGAGTGTCGAGGGGGAGGGAGAGGTTTTCTATGTGACTGCCGTCCCATATTGTCCCCGGAAAATGTCACTCTGCCCTTGGGAGGCAGCGCTCCGAGGCGAGACTCATCTGTCCGACCGCATTTACAGAGATGTTCCGTGGCTGGATCCCGAGGAGCCCGGGAGGCATCCCGCTGCACTTTGTCTGCCCACCAACACCTCGCACACTGTTCCCCCGCAAAACCGACAGCGGACTGGATCTTTTGTTATCGTTCAGTATTTCATTTTTTTTCCTAATTCACTTCAATTCATATTCATACTTCGTGTGGACGTACACTTGAGGTGCACAGTATCTCTTAAACAACCTTAACTGAGCTTTCAAAAAAAAAAAAAGAAGAAGAATAAGGAATGAATGAAAATATGATTAAAGTCAACAGGCACCGTCGCGTTCGGTCACACATTTACAATTCAAGTATCTTTCACATAATTATCACCACCGGTCCCGTCAGTCTGCTGCAATGACATGCAAATGTATGCCTGTTATCCAAAGTCCGCTCGACTGTGCTACATCAACGGTCCATCTCACGGAACGCTGGAGAGGGAGCGTTTTACTTCTTGGCGTTTTATCAAACAAGTACAAAGAATGAATATATATCCATAATGCTTCGCTAACTAACGTAAGTAGAAAAAAAGAAAAGTGACACTTTGTTGGTAATGTCAGCTGAATCGTTTTTCATTACATTACATTCATTTAGCAGAAGCTTTTGTCCAAAGCAAATTACAATAAGTGCATTCAACCATGAAAACATTACCCAAAAGTGCAAAAATCAAAGGAATACATAAACATTTATTGAATAGGCAAAAACAACTAATTTTAAATTATTCTATTTTTTTTTTATAGTAAATCAAGGCCAAAATGACTGGATCGGATATCGGAATGGATGAAATATAATCCGATACATTACAGTAAACATACCAAATAAATGCCTATTTAAATATCTACTAAGCCTTGAACGACATTCCAGCATCATTTTTTTATGTACATCTATTATTATTTAATTAACAGTTTTTGTTTTTTGCTTGTTTGAACAGAACCATAAAACATTCTGTCAAAAGTTCTGGGAGAAATAAAACGGCAGTATTCCATAACGCTATGTGTGTGTGTCTTCATTTAGGGGAGTTGATTATTTGTTTCACAGTTGAGTTTGTGGTTTTAGATGGCTAGGTTAAGCAAAGTGAATCCTGAACAATGCATTATAATAATTTATTTTACGATTAGTATCAGATCGGTATCGGCAGATACTCAAGGTTGCAGGATCGGATCGGACACGAAAATGTGGTATCGTCCCATCCCTAATTCTGATGTCAATGGGGAGCTCGTTCCACCATCGAGGAACCAGGACAGAAAAAGAGATGGGTTTCAGATGAGCGGTGGCTCCGCCCCTCGCAGTGAGGGAGTAGAAGAGCAAGGTTTGACCATGTCCTGGATGTAGGAAGGGCCTGAGACATTCGCTAAAAGGGAGGCGAGTTACCAGTGCCTTGAATCAGATTCTAGCCGCCACCGGAGGAGCGGTGCATTGTGGGAGAATTTTTATCAAAACAAATGTCACTACCCTGGGGACACACAGACACACACAGCAGCTAAAGAAAAAATCCCAAAGGGATAAAAATCAGCCATATTATTAATGACAGTTCGTACAAGACACGCTTTTGATACGAACATCGACGCAGACATCCAACTCCCATTCTTTTGCATTCTTTGAACGGATTGTGTTCATAAATTAGTACATGAATGAAAGAAAAAAAATATGCGAGTAATCCTCTAATCTAGTGCATTTTTGTCGTGCCGAAAGGCAAGCTGCGTTCGCCTGCGAAGGATTAAAGCAGCTCATTAAAGAGAGGCATCCGTGATTGAAATAGGCCAAGAGCCCCCTGTTTTTTTTTTTTCCTCTCTCTCTCTGAACTGAATGGAAGACAAAAGGAGCTGAAGGGAAATGAATGGTTTTTATCAGGTCTGGGCAGAAACCCCTCGTCTTGTCTGCCCTAAGCCCCGGACACGACATCGGCCCGCATCGACTCGGGGCTGAGCGCCGAGATTAAATGGCTTATTGACTGCGACAGGACAGAGGCATCAAAAATGTAGACTTGTGGAGGGAGTCACCTTCAGATGTCATCCAACCAACCAACAGCCTCACACACACACACACACACACACACACACACACACACACACACACACACACACACACACACACACACACACACACACACACACACACACACACACACACACACACACACACACACACACACACACACACACACACACACACACGTATGCCAACATTTGATTTTGTTCAAACAGAGCTGCCACAGGTCTTTTCCATGCACTTCGATATTTACCTCGAGGTGATGTTGGTTTTCAATGACAAACAGAACCAGCATGGAACTTGAAAGAAAGACAGTTTTATATAAATGTTGAATTGCCATCTCTTCCCTGCTCTGAAAGGCCAGTTAGTGACTGCGTCGCCTCTGAGAGCAGACGGACTTGACGCAGGAAATGCACTGTGGGAAGAGCGGCTTGTCTTTGCAACAACTGATCGCCCCCTGCAAAAATCACCCACATTAGCTCCTCAACTATTAGTTTCTCCCCACGAGGATGTGGGTGCTTTAATAATTCATAAAGGACTCAGGGGGGGGGGCATCCATGGGAGCAAGATTGAATTTTTCAAACGCAGTTTATCTGGCGCTTGCAGCTGGGGGCCTCTTGAAGGTGTATTTCCGCAGCTTGTCAATACGCTCTGCCCGTATGGGCTGTGACATTAAATTAAATAGGTTATTGACTGGCAGGTGAAGTTGGCAATGAGGCTGCGGGAATGCACACTCACTGGCTCGCTGACCCGGCCGGCTATGGATCAGCGGTCCATAAATCAGAGCATAATAGATCCGGATCTTTGCCTTCTGTTCCCCCCCCGCCTTGCAATCCTTTTATTTGTTTTTAATTTGTGCCGATGGTAATCCCTCAGTTCAGCCGCAGATATACAGAAGCAATAACAGTGGAAATGCCACCGCGTCTCCCAGGGAGCCCGTGGTCGGCTCACTTTGCGCGTCGGTGCGCGGTGAGTGCAGGTGGGGGCATGTTAGTGGACAACACCGGAGCTGGGTAATGCATTTGCTGATTGCTTCTTGATATAACCTGGGTTACAACAAGGCAGCGGGTGGAATCACTCACTCCTCTTACACAAGTTAATTTAGAGGTCGCTGGATTTATTCTGACGCTGTCCGTGTGTAACAAAATACTGGACTGACTTAGTTCACTGCGACTGTCAAAATGGTCCAATAGGTCAAATAATTCATCAAGTAGTTGTTGTTTTTTTATCCCTCCAGGCTTAAGCTCAAAGAAATGTTAGAGGTTATGGGAGATGGAAGGGAGTTAAGGAAGGGATAGGGCTCGACGAATGAATTAGTTGTTTGGACCATAAAATGGTGAAAAATGTCGATGGTGTTTCCCAAAACCACCAAGATGATGTTTTGTTTGGTCCACACACCAAAGATATTCAGTTTACTGTCACAGAGGAGCAAATAAGAGGAGAAAATATTCCCATTGAAGAAGCTGAACCGATTGAATCGATTATCAATAGTTGGCAATTAATTTAGTAGTTGATTACTAATCAATAAACTGTTGAAGCTCGAATAAACTATAAGTTATAGTCACATTGACTAAAAAGGGTCTACGAACCTTATTAATGAAAAGATAATGTTTTCCCTGACCTTACTTTCCTTCACCACCAAACACTCGGCCAGTATTGTTGAACTGGTCAGATGCTGGGCCCTTTTCCACCTAGTGCTAATGTTGGGCTGCTGGTTGTGCTAGTTGTTTTAAGAACTGGTTTGCTTTTCTGCGGGCTAGAGAAACCATAGAGCCACGTCATTACGTCACTGTTGACGTCTCTAAATGTTCCCAGCAACACTTTGAAGTGACTTTGTCCTCGAAGGTCCCTCTAACTTATTCTGGACTTCAGCTGACGGCCACACAACAAGTTTGTCTCCTCCACGGACCACTGGCATCCTTAACGCTAGTTCTCAATCTCCTCTGGAGACAATACGTTGCGTGAGCTATTGTTTTTTGGGGCTTTTGGCTGGTCTCGTTTATCACGATACTCCCGCTCCCAGCCCCTGACGTAAGCGATTCTTTCTTGTAGTTCTTCTGACTGGGAGAGATTGTTTGGCTGCTGAAACAAAAAGAACTGGTGTGAGATTAGGCACCAGCCCTCCAACTACCTCGGTAACGGCCTCTCGTACAGTATATTTCACCTTTATTAACAGATTACACATTGAGTCCAGGATTCGCAGATTTTCTTTCTTATCCAATCGTAGGTGTTGAAATAAACAGCACATCCCCGTTTCCTCGTTATTCTTGCATCCCTGTGGTTAGACGCATCATCGCCGAGCCATTCCAGTGGAAATGCAGCACTGATGGAGGAACATAATAGCGGGGAAGAGAAGCACACTTACTGTGAGCAGCCATCTTACCCCCCCCCCCCCCCCCATATTCCACCGACCAATCTTGGCAGTGCTGCCTCTGAAACGGCGCGAGGCCACCTGCCACGCCGTGAGGTGGGCTGCTCACACACCGGAACGTGTTGCCAGCCAGATGTAATTTGCCTAATGTTGTGTAGATATTGCTCCGATAATAGTAGAATATCGCGTTTCCAGGTTTCCAACTAAGGCAGCGGAGGACTCGGGGAGAAGGCGCCTGGAGAAGGGAATGGTGGAAACGTACGGTTGGAAAAATAAAAGAGAAAGGGGATGGTGCAATAAATCAAGACTGGAAGCTTAAACGGCAGCAGTGTGGCTCATTGCACACAGGCGGAAAAAGACAAATAAAAGCTGCTTGCGTTAAAAAAAAAACCCCACACACAGTTTCTCCACCACACTGACCACGCAGCTGGGACCTGAGTGAAACCAGTCCAGATGAGGAACGACACGACGGTTTGCTGGTGACACCAGATGCTGCACGGTGGCAGAAGTGGGATTTTATTCACTTTATTGGGACAAAAACACGAAAAGACATTAGCCATAAAAACAACATTGTTACCGAATTAGTTGGACTTTTCTGAATGTAATCACGCTGAGAAAGTAATAATTAAAGCTTCCCTCAGCTTTTTTTAACTTTCCACTTCTCTCCCCATCCTTTTCTTTGCCATCCCCTTGAACAAACAAAGCACGACAGCCAGACAAGAAAATGGATTTCCCCCCAACATGGTAATGTATCTCTTCTTCCTCGCCGCCTTTTTGTATTTACTTTTAATTTGTATCGATCTTTCGCCCGCACCTCAATTTTGCTGATGTCAGAAAGGTGAGGGAGCATTACAATATACAATACTTTTTCTTTTTTTTCCCCCTCTCCGTCCTTATCGCGGAGGAAATGAAAAGCAAATGGCACTTTTGTCCAGGACGTGAGATCGTCCAGGCGGAAGGGCTTTGAAAGGCCGGGGTGAAATTGAAAAGGTTGCAGGTTCACATCCCTGGACAATGGCAAGCCCCTCTGCCTCCACTCCGGCGGCTCACAGGAGATTAGAAGAGCGAGAGAGATAAGGTGCAGCATTGGCTAACTGTTTGTTTTTTTCTTCTTCTTCTTCTTCTTCTTTTCTTTTTCTGGGATGGGAAGATCGAAAAAAAAGAAGCTGAAGTGCTCCAGTTAGCCAGAAGACAGAGAAATAGACAAGAGACGGACCGGCAGAGCGAGGACACAAAGTGAATCATTCAGAACTGACCTTGACTTGATCGTTGGGCGTAAACTGGTCCACTGGTTCAAGGATTAAAAAAAAAAACCTTGCTACAAGATCAATAATAAAACAACACAGTATCAAGAGGTAGATTTAAAAGATTAAATCATATATTTAGACGGACAAAGTACAATATTGTTATTAATATATTGCCATTGCACTGAACTGCCTTGCACTATATTTATATTTAAATCTTAAATCTCAGACTATACTGATATTGCACCATTCCTTCCCTCTCTTCAATTGTTATTGTATATTATTTTAGTAAATATGTAAATTCTATTGCATTGTTATACTGTATACTTAACAGTATTTTTTTTATATTTTTTACTGTCCTTTCTGTTTTTATTCCTTATATGTTAAGTGAGTGTTGTACTTTGAGAGCAAAGATTAACCGGAGTCAAATTCCTTGTTTGTTTACGCAAACCTGGCCAATAAAAGCTGATTCTGATTCGGATTCTGAAACAGCAAGGATATTATCATTCTGAGACTAAATGCTCAAGATTTAACTGTACCTGTGCATTTTTACACGTCTACACACTCACTCACACACACACGTGGAAATTCTCTCGAGCAGTGCAACTTCTTTGTGCTTTTTCATGACCCACATAAAATATGATAATGCATGCAGTCAGCCTGCAAAACAGGTGAGGCTTTAGGGAAATGATAAAGGACCACAGTGCAGCGAAGGCCCACACACACACACACACACACACACACACACACACACACACACACACACACACACACACACACACACACACACACACACACACACACACACACACACACACACACACACACACACACACACACACACACACACACACACACACACACACACACACACACACACACACACACACAGCCACTTAGCAGACGTCCTGCTGCTCCCCTGAGATACACACCGGCCATTTAGCCCCTCAAATTAAAAAACTAAATGAGCCACTATCATTGTTGCATCTACAGTGTGCACATTCACAGTATATGTCCCGGAGATGTATCTTTCTTTGCTCATCCGAGTGGCTTGTACTGTTGTGAAATAAATATTTTTCAATTTATTTAGACTGACAAGACTTTCTTTCTTCTTTCTGCTTTTCCCCCCCAGGATTTGCTTTGAGTTATTTAAACTTTAAACCGCTCCTGTGGTGCACATGCTATAAATCCCGCCTTTTTTCCCAAGGCTACACAGTCCCGTGCCACATTTCCATATTACCTGGCAGACACAGCTTCGCCACCACATCTCATCACTCCACCATCCAGACTTACTCTTCGCACTGTAACGGGATGAAAAATGTCCACACAGCTCGTTTTTACACAAGCAACCAATCAATTTAACAAAGTGCCCAGCGAGGGAGAGAGATAGAGGTAAGAACGACACAGAGCGAAGGGAGTGAACGGGAGAGCAGCGTGAGCATTTCCATTAGCCAAGAGAATTATTAAATTTCAGCTTTAAGCGTCTGCTCGGTCAGCTGGTCAGCCTGGGTTGCGTTCCCTCGTCTCTCCTGTGGGGTTTGGACCCACCTGATGTTTGAATTAGCTGGTTTCAATATGACAGCGCCGCCCTCAGAGAGACGCCCACAGGCCCCGCTCTCCCTCCGAGGTTCCCGAAGGCCCCGGCGACCCCGATTGCTGTCGGCTGTCGGGGAGGACACGGGAACGTGCGGCGGCGAGATAACCTGTGCGGGACGGAGCCCAGAGTCATATGCCTCTTTGACAGGCTTATTAACGGGAAACCGCCAAGGGGAAAAAAAGCCCCGTATCGGGCGGAGGGATCAGGGGAGAAGAAACCTTCCCTTATCACCAGGACACCAGGGATTAAAGCCTGCCCTGCTCTGATAAATTAATTATTCTCTCTTATCTGTCATGTTTAAAAGACTGTCAGACGGACCCACCTGGAGCGACGGCGCTGGACACCCTGCGCTATATGATGAGCGAGAAACAGAAACTCGGAGGGCAATCAGACCGTGCCGTATGTGCACAGCTGTCTGAAAAACAAAGACGGCAACAAATTCTGCTTTAAAAAGGAAAAATGTAAACTGCATTGAGACGAGGCAAATTAAAATCCGCATGCATCTCGTCTGACCTCTTGATTTTATAAAAGAGAATTAAATGAATCAAGTCTTCAGGGATTACATCTTTAACACGTCCATTTTGCTTGTTTACTGTTCCTACTTAACACTCTTTAATGAGATGCTTCTTTAGTTGAATAAGTTCATCTTAGCGGGTTGAATTCAACACGCTCGTGAAGGAAAAATATGCCCTTTGGCCCTTTTGGTCTAAATTGTTGATTTAGAGTTGCCATAATTAATATTCCTGTATTAACAATGGATCAAGTAATTATGTGTTAATGGGGTCACTCGTGTAGGAGAACCCACAGGCCACAATTGCCCGATTCTGCACTTGTAGCCTGCTCCATCACTGTTCTGTTGCAGAATCATTTCCAGACACAACAGGCAGCTGTTTTAGATTTTTAAAAGCTCTGAGGAAACCAACTGTAAGCCATCGACCCTGCACCAAAACAGGAGAGCAACAGATTTAACAGCTACCTGGTGGAAACAGTGGAGCTTTTCTGCAGCTGACGCTCTGGTTATTGTCCTCAGGAATCGGTGGAGACCCTATTGGACTTTAGCCTTCATCATCATGTACGCTAATGACATAAATACTACAACATGAAACTCTACAACATGAAGCAACCGAGTTAAATTGCAAGAAAGAAAGAGGTATTTGGGTGGAATCAATCTTTCTGGAGGTTTTGAGGCATCGTCACAACAAACCAGTATATATAAAATCTTACGGTACAATTTACAGTACAAATTATACTCTTTAATATAGTGTTTGCTAGGGCCAGACCGATACATCGGTTGGCCGATAATATTGGCCGATATGAGCCTTTCACAGACATATAGGGATCAGCGCTTATGTTTACTGATATGAAATCTTTTTATTTTATCTTATACGTACAAGTATAAATTATGTTTGTGTTCTTAATTCAAGTTCTTTGTATTGGTTGTATTTGTGTTTCCTTTTTATTTATAGTTATTTATGATTAGGTTTATGGTTAAACTAAAATACCAAGCCTCAATTAAATTTCTTTGTCATAAAGGTTTGATAACGACATCTTAGGAATCATTGACAGATTCATATATATATATATATATATATATATATATATTGGCCGATGTACTGGTATCGGAAAATCTTCCGCACTCCCTAATATTGATATCCACATCAGCCCCTCCCCCCCCCCAAAAAAAATCCATATCGGGCGGGCTCTACCGTTTTCATGTTAAAGAACATTAATGAAATCACTGGTCCGGAATTTAAAAAAGTGACGGATCGGCGTTGACACGTTTGAATCAGATCATATTATCAGACAAAAAGGGAAATTATCCTCCTGTCGTCTGAACACGGTCGGCGTTGAAGCGAGCGGGTCCCTCAATGCAGAGACACGCGCCGTCAGAGTCAGAACCTGCCCTTTAATGCCCTTGAGGAAGCTGCTTGAAGTCTGTCAGCGGCGCTCACCTCCGGCCCGACTGGGGCAGAGAGGCAGCCGCGGAGCCTGGAGGGTGATTGACAGGCACCGGCCCGGGCGAGTCGGGGGCTACACACGCAGAACCCCCTCTGCAATAATAGCCGAATGCGAATACAGGGAATATTAATGCCCTTCATATTTTATTTATCCTGAAATTCGTGCGCTATCAGTTTGGTGCTTTATGAAGAGAAAACATCAATCCTGCAGAGGTAATGAGCGCAGGAGCAATTTGGGGTGGGTGGGGGGGAGGTAAAGAGGGAGGAGGGGTGAACTCCTCTAGTTATGTACAGAGGGTGATGGAGAAAACTAATATTTGACCGTGCGCTGTTGGGGATTGTCCCTTTAAATGACGGTGCCGCAGGGAGGAAGCATCGCACGCTGCTCGCTCAACGTGGCGATTGTTTGTTTGACACCCGGCCCCTCTCTCTTCTTATATATCCTCTGTGCACATGATTGCGAGTCTGTAAAGCACGGGCGTGCATGTGGATTTCACCGTGTGTCTGTGTGTGTGTGTGTGCTTGTTTTCCTTGATTGAAGTGTTGGGGGCTTTGTTGTTCTCAAAGCTCGTCACATATTTTATAACCGTCAAATCAAAAGACACAACAGCGCCGCGGCATTTGGAGCGACGTGTGGTTTCATGAAAGTACGCGTGGAGGAACAGTAAGAAATTTGACCGTCAAGGTCAACACAAATAACGCGGGGGGACGTGGCTTTTGTCGGGGGGGGGTACAGCAAAGTCACAGACGAGCCCAGGGCGATTCAGAACCAGCTGGCTGGAAGATCCCGGAAGTCGACGGCGCGCAGGTTTTCATGAATTACAAGAAAGGACCTGTCATTGTCACTTGAAAGGGCCGATCGCCGGTTGCGATGCGTTTGCCCCCCGTGGAACTGATTCAAGAAAAACAATGACATTTCTGACTGCCAAGGTCAAAATTGTAAAACTTCTCCGGCAGCATATTGCCTGAAGAGAATGAGCGAGAGCAGGTGGCCGCCCGTGTCTGCGTGTTATCGTTGGGCGACGGAGGCAACTGATGCGATTATGTGATGTGAACAGACGGATGGGAGAATAACGACAATTACCATTTACCACAACCATTGACTTGTCATTCTTCTTTTATATTCGGGATTTTTTTTTTTTTGAGGAAAGACTCGCTTTTCACATATGGCGAGCAGACCCCTAATTACATGATAGATGTTTAGTATTCTCCGGGGCAGTACATTGTTCTCAAATGGGTGCAAAAAGCCAAAAAAAAAAAGACAGTTTAATAGTTCCTGGCTGCAGCCTCCGTTGCCTTTTCAAGGCGGCCATTATGTCTAATCATAAAACATCTGGAACATATCAGAAACTGCCTCCTCTTGCCACGGCCATTAAGGGGTCCAATCTCTCCGACTTCCTCCTCTAAGTTTATTTGGATGGCTGCGGGCTGAATAGCGCACCAAATACTCCAGACGATTCAAAGTGATAAATTATTTTTTTATTTGGGGGGGTGATTCAATGAACGTTTCAGCTTTTTTTTTTTCTTTTCCTCAGCAATAATAAATCACATTCTGAGATGATGCCACATTACTCTTGCTCACAAATGACATTTCATCTTCTTCTATCCCAATAAACACTCGTTATTGGCCCCATTCTGCTCCCGTCTAAAATAAACCTACCGACACCCTTTGTCTCAGGCGACTATACGTCCACATGTGGAACATTTGAATATATTCATAAAAGCATTAGATTTGCGGCGTTACATTTTACACACTGACATGGGCACCTCGGGGTAGCGGCACTGGAGCCTGGAAATAACGCCGCAGTGATTATGGCGCTCCGCGAAAAGGTCACCGTGATACCGGGAGTTTAAGCCTTTGTGTCGTCTCACTGCAGATTCTTGGAGGTGGTTGTGTGCAAAGGTGCCCTCTGCCCTGTAGCGCTGTCATCATGGGGCTCTCGCAGGACAAATTCTAGAACGTTAGAAAGATAAATGGAATTTTACATATATAGTAGACATTTTTCGGTGAAAGAAAGTCACTGTGTCGTAGTGAAACTCAAACACTGTATACGTGAATTAAAGGGACAGTAAGCGATTTTTAATCCAATACACTTTTTGTAAAATGAAAAATAAATAGGTTCTGTGTGTGCGCCGTGGTTAGCGTGTCCGCCTCCCGATACCAAGGCTTCAGGTTCGAGCCCCCGAATTGGAAATTGGCTACTAGCGTGTTGGCCCTTAAAACTTGACTTAAAGTTTATACAAAACCAAGAGGCAACTTCATCTCAGGTATTTTCCTGTCCTTTTTTAAACCATTTGAATAAGGCTGAAGCGACCAGTCCTCTCAGGACCTAATCACTGATCACCATCCTTGGAGTAAGTTCACTTGTAGCCAAGCAGACTCCAGTATCCATCCATGATTATGTTGGGATTAGTGCTGGGCATGTCTCTTGGAAAGTGTAACTCTTTACACATATTTTTAAAAAGTAATAACAGTTTTTTTTATTTTCTCAATCCTCGGTTAATAATCAATATCCTACATAATCTATGAACAATGTTTAAATTAGTCTAAATAAACAAACTAGTTGAGTCTACCTTTAACCCTAACTTTTGGCTATGTATGATAAAAATAAAAATAGTCAAATTGTATTATCATAATAACAAAGTTAGACAAACGTTCTACCTTAACTAAAATCCTGTAGGTTTTTACCATTGAACACACCTTGGTGTCGGGCCAGACCCTTACTTCTCCATCATATATTTATATGGGTGAGTCATTTGGAGCCGGGGAATAGGTCAAATGGGCTAAACTGCACGGTGAATAATTTAAGATTCTATTAACATTTAAATTTGACATTGATTAGACACAGTCAGACCCTCTGCTAAGTGACAAGAGATAGCAAGTTGGCTGGAGGAAAAATCAGCTGAGCAACGGTAATCGTCCGGACGGCATTATTATGTAATTATTAATTTACGTTTGATAAGTTTTCCTCAGATCTGTTCCTCACCTGTAGATAGGGATTTTGCCCTAATGCGGCTATCGTTGTTTTTTCCCCCGTGTGTTTTCCTCGTATGCAGCCCTCGTGAGCTGGTCTGAGGTGACCTTTTAGAAGGCCAGAAGAAGAGCCACACTAAGCCAAAAAGAGAGCGTGTGTGTGCGTGTGTGTGTGTTAATATGAGGGATCACAAATCAATAGCTCGGGGTCATCTTCTCCAGACAATCGCAGCTTTCTAGATAAAGCAGCGCAGGCCGGGCAACCCCGTCGCCTTTTAAAGATCTGTTTACACAGAGACGACGACAGGGAGGAGAGACCTTTTAATAGGACAGAGCTGCCACTTGCATTGGGGTCATTGAATTCAGAACTTTCATTTACTGGACAGGTGCCTGGTTAGTTCAAGACTTTCTCAGTTCTCGTACCAAGATGTGAACCAGCTCTGTTATGGCTGAATATTATAATGTTAAAAAAACAAACACGTGATCACCAATGTCCCACGTCTGTACTGTACTCGAGTCACGATTAAAACAGATTTCAAGAGCCGCAGTCATTAGGATTCAGACAGTCGCACTGGCATTTACTATGTAGAATACCAAGGAGACTCGCTCGGGAAATAGTGAATGTACCCAGAGCTAGGGTTGGTAAATACACAAGATCTTCATGCAAACAACTCATATTAAAAACCGGAATTAATTCAATCAGAGAGGAAACTTTTAGGAAATGTACAAAAGCAGTCACAAAGTCCAACGTGATTTAGGAAAAGACACAATAATCCCAAAAAATTGAGTGATGAGATTACAAACAAAGTCAAATGCAAAGTCAATGCCATCATCAGTCATTTAGTTGATTAGTAATCGACTACTAAATGAATCATCTATTTTGATAATCGACTAATCGGTTGGTGAGTTCAGCTTCTTAAATGTGAATATTTTCAGATTTCTCTGCTCCTCTGTGACAATAAACTTAATATCTTTGGTTTGTGGACAAAACAAAAAATACCTTGGTGGTTTGGGAAACACAATCGAAATTTTTCACCATTTTATGACATATTATGTACCAAACAACTTATCGACAGATTCAATGATAATGGAAATTATAGTTAGTTGCAGCCCTCCAATGCAAAGAGGAAAGCAGAGGGGAATTTCGTGTCAGGTGACCAGAATGTCACAGATGATGCGATGCGAAAAACACAAAGGCAAGAAATTCGCATCGCAACTAGAGTTTAAATATTTGAACTCTAGCGAAATATTCGCCTGGCGTGATGTCGCGAAAGCCAATTAGTGGTAAGTTATCCAGACGTCACCGAACTCTACGTCCGACAGAGAGCAGACGGATTGCTCTTGTTGTTTTGCTCTAAGCCAAAAGGCAAGTTACTGTATATATGAGAGAAAGTTTCTTCCAAGCAGATGAAATTACTTTTTTTTCCAGGCTTATGAACAATATTACAGGATATTTGTCAAACCTGACCAACAAGGGAAACTCAGGTTTTGTATCTGGTGTCTGCACTGCATGGTAATTATTCGAATCATTCCACGCAGTTTGTTGAATTTTGCTCTACAGGCTGTACAATACAACAGCAATATTCTGTTTGAATACGGCAATGAAGGAATCAAGAGCCCAAAAAAAAAGAGTTAATACTTTTAGCTATATGGATCATTACAAAGCTCCTTTTCAAACAAGATTATGAGATGTATTAAAAAGATGAATAATGATGTTGAATGATTCTGATGAGCATTAATCATAAGTTTCTGCTGGGAAAGTAGTTTATTTCCCCTCCATCTCAATCTCACACACTTTTTTTCTTGGATAAGATGTTGGAGGAAAAGGGTAAAAATTAAAGTTTGAACTGAGCATAACTGTTTCACATGAAGTTTTTGCATTTATGAGTAATACTGCGGAGAGATGAGCTTGGCGAACTGTTGGAAAACAGTGGCTAAGCCTTCACTGAGGGTTATTACCTCTTGTTATGAGACACTGATTTTGGACACGTAATGCTCAAATATGAACAGCCTCTAAAAAGATGTTGTCTTTTTTTGGATATGATAGAGATGTTAGAGAATTACATTAAGCGCCAGGCTGCTTCCCAATCCATCTCCTCCTTCTCTTCGTTAATTATTCTCCCATTCATCCACTTGCAAGTCATTTGAAAAGGACCATTGCCTGAAGTCATTCAGTGCCTGCAAGAAGAAAAAAAATGAAATGCCACCCGCAGTCCTATGCCACACAGTCCACTTTTGTACACTGCGATCGCTAACGGCGTAATCAACAGTGAAAATACTCATTAGCTGTGGTCATACAACCGTGGTGCTCTGCCGCAGATGGTGATGACATGTTCCTGTAATTATATTTGATTCTGCAGTAATGTCTTGTCAGGGTCATGTGGAGAGCTAAGAGTGGAGCTCGCTCTGTCTCTCTCCGAGGACCAGAGTGGCCAGGCGAAGCTCATTACGGTGAATCACACACTCTGAGGGAAGGGCAGGCGGGAATACCTTTATCCAGCCCCCCCCCCTCCTCCGGTGGGACTCGGCAGCTGTCATTCACCATCAACTCCACACAAACCTCTGACTGCGGCAGATTGCGGTGTGTTTCCTGAGCGCCCGGTCTGCGACAATCATCAGTCCGGCCCCTTAAAAACGGGGCCGTATTACACATAGGGTTAATCAAACACAGCTCCAAGGGAAGTGGCAAGATCGCCTGTTGTCATAGATACAGCAGGACCCCGGCAGCACGCGGGCCCGGTTTCCACACAGTGTTGAGCCACACGTTGGTTTACCAAGAATTCAGACTCGAGGAGCCAATCAGTATGTAGTGGGGAAAAAAAATGTTAGAATCAGGCGTAACCGATTTAAATTCAGGTTAATGATCAGCTAGTTTATTTAGGGGGTGTGATTAAGACTGCAGCTAAGGATTTTTTTTTTTTTTTTTTTTTTTTTTTTTTTTTTTTTTTTTTTTAATCGATTATCTTACGATTATTTTTTCGCTTAATCTAACGATTAATCAATTAATCCTTTGGTTAATTCACCAATAAATAATGTGTATATATATATATATATCAATATGAATCAGATATATGGGTCAGAATAAATGACTTTCAAGTAAATATTGTAATTTAATAATGCAGATGAAGCAAAAATATGGACATGGTCATGATCCATTTGAGGTTTCTCACTTTAAAACTCATTCAATTTCACTTTTTATGTCTCTAAGTATTTATTCCATCTAAATACAACTGTTTTATAACAAAGACGGGTGTTTATCTCTCTCTACCAACACTTTTTGTAGTGTTGGGTAATGACGTCAGAACTGCCACTAGGGTAGTGACAGGTAGCCTTTGTGCTAACGGGAGCGCATTTATGGATCAAAACACAACCTATCTGACACAACACTAAAGGTAAGGCAGAACAGTGCGACGCGTCGACGCATTCTAAGCAAAACGACGAATTTACATAATCTACGTAATTGATTACGTCGACGCGTCGTTGCAGCCCTAGATGTGATTGTATTCCTGCAAAAAAAAAGGATTTCTCTTCCATCAGTCACAGCAGCGTTTAAGCGATAAATCAATGCCAGTTCACATGAGTGTCCCAAACTTTCTTGCTTATCTCAAAGTGTCTAAGATCAAGTTAGAACAGAAGGTATTACAATGAGAGAGAGAGAGAGAATAGTTTCATGCAAAGACCTCCGTTTGCACTGGAGTGATAAAATGTCACGGCGTCTATACATTTAATCCATCAAATCAAACCTCAAACCCCCTCCTGCCTCGGAAAAAAAAAAAAAAAAAACCTCAGCCGGAGAAAGACGGGACCACTGTGGCTTATCATAACGTGCCTGAAAATTAATATGACAGCATACAAAAGAAATGCAGTGCGAACCGCAATCCGTCAGAAAGGGATATGAGAGAGAGTAACTCTTTTTTTTGTTAACCGTCAAACCATAATATACCCAACATTGCGTTAACAAGAAAATATGGGCAGCCCTGTGGAACATGATGAGGCGACAAGCAAATAAAATCACACTTTGCACCGTCACTTTTATGAGGTTGCTATGTGTATATATATATATATATATATATATATATATATATATATATATATATATATATATATATATATATATATAGAGAGATATATGTGGTCATCCAGCAGATGAAAGTCGATTTACACATCCGTGTCCAGAGACGATGCCGCCTGCAGGTCTCCACTCAGGGCTAAAAATAGTTGAGACGCTGTTTATGGGCGTACGGACCCCGACAGGCACATAAAACCGTACATTTCAGTGCAAAACACTGTCTGTTGAATTAGATTTGTCAATTTCACGTATTACAACAATCACTTAGTCGGAGCGAGCAAGCCGCAGCAAAAGTAAAACAAAGATGGATGGCCCTGACGCACGGCACGGCTAGTTTTACACGGTAAAAACATCAGATGCATCATTCAGCATCTCTGCGTGGACGCAGCTTTCATTGTAATTTTAGGGATGCACCGATTCCACTATTTTCAGACCAAGTACAAGTACAAGTACGCACATTTAGCTACTTGCCGATACCGAGTACCAATATATGTACTTGCCACTGTTTGAAAATAAGAAATATACCTTTGGAATTTGTGGAGTCACGACTTGCATGTGCTGTATAGCTTGGTAGCATGAAATATTACGATTGTCCGAGCCAGCTTTCTTGTTTTTGTACTGTTTCCGTGTTTTTTTCGCACTAAACTGCTGACATTGCTCAACCTTCTGGAGGATGCCATGTTGCCGTGGTGGTATCTGTTGCGTTAGTATCTGAGTAGTATCAGACCCGATACTGGTATCTGGTATTGGTCCATCCCTAGTACTTTTTCACTGCGACAAAATCTGGACTTTTTACAATTTAAAACAAAGTGAAAATTAATTACGATTGGGTAAAAGTTTTTGGGGTTTTTTGGCGTCCGTCTGACACACTTACTTCCTATCATATTTCCTATGTGGCTGTATGTGTTTTTCCGAATATGGGGCCGCACATGGGACCTGGCTTCGCTGTAATCACCCTCTCAGCAAAGTTCAGACTATTACCCCCCACGCCACACACACACACACACACACACACACACACACACACACACACACACACACACACACACACACACACACACACACACACACACACACACACACACACACACACACACACACACACACACACACACACACACACACACACACACACACACACACACACACACACACACACACACACACACACACACTAATCTGTGTGGCAGCCCAGACGTCCCTCATCATTACCCTATGGGAGACAGGAGATGGAACATTCCCACCAATACCTCCCAATATCTCCCTGCTCTGTTGGATGGCTAATGGTCAAAGTGTGGTGAAATATATATTTTTTTTTCTTCCCATTTTGCACTCCATCACCGTTAGTTACCCACACCACCCCTACAACCTGCCCTGAGGAGGAATAACTTTGCATACGAGATGGGGGAAATGATCTCTTGGATGAATCGCTGTAAAGCAAACGACATTTGTCACTGCACAGAGACTTGGACGAGCGAGGGTTGATGGATGAAACGTGGGGGGTCAAATCTGCGACGGAGGATAAAGCCAGAGCAGGATGGAAGGGGCAGGGAGGGATTGAGGGTCAGAGGAAGGGATGGAGGGTTTGTTGCTAATGACATGGCCATGTGTACACAGTGGAGCTCAAATGTGATTAAGGGAATGATATGATGGGTGGTGTCAGTGCCGGGCTTAATGACTAATGCAATGAGATGGAATTGGAAGAGACACTGGTGTCAGGCTGAAGTGGAATAATGCCTGGAGCCCTCGGCAGCAGCAGCAGACACATGGAGCTGCCACGACGAGCAGCCTCATAAGCACAAATTGTTACGGTAGCTGGAGACTTAGACATGCATAATTAGCCTCGCTGTGCAGAACAATGCAAAATTGAAATTCAGTGCTTTTGACATTCTGTCAGGCAAATGATAAATAACCAGAAAAAAGAAAAAGAGAATCATGATGATTATTTCACGTATTTGTCATGAATCAGTACCCGACTGCTCCAAATGGATGCACATTGGGAAAAAAGAGAAAAGGAGAAAAAGAAAAGAAAGAAAGAGGATAATGGGGCAATGGCTTGGTGGAATAATGAGGACCCCGACCATCATGTACACAAGTACTCACAACACTGTGAACTCGAACTTCCTCTGTAGTGGAAATGAGAAGTCAAGTCCTTCAAATGTTGATGTTAGACTATAAAATGTGGGGCTGTAGTTTGATTGGTTGGTTGGTTTAAATGCTCTCATCTAACCAAACTCTCATTGGTCTGAGAGTCGCCAGTGTTTCATTCATAATTAGAAAGGGGCCACACTAATATCTTTCAGGAATAATCTGTTATTTTCGGTGGCAGGAGACAGACTATGTGTTTTCCGCGAAAACTGACGAGCAAAAAACAAAAAGTTGAGTCTAAACACCATCATCTAAAAGCAGTGATTTTCTTTGTTGGGATGCTCCCTTAACTTTGTGTTCGATCGATTAATCCGACGATTATTTTGGATTATTAATCGAAAAGTTGTTTGGTCCAAAAAATGTCATAAAATGGTGAAAAATGTTGATCGTGTTTCCCAAGACCCAAGATGAACATTTGTTTCATCAACACACAAAAGATAATCAGTTTTACTGTCATAGAGGAGCAAAGAAACCAGAAAACATTCACATTTAAGAAGCTAAGAATTTTAGACGTATTCTTTCATAAAAACTACTTGAACCGATTAACCGATTATCGAAATAGTTGGTGATTAATGTACGAATATGAATCGTTGCAGCTCTAATAAGACCAAACGCAGCGGAAATGTATCCGCGTGATGAGATTACACACAATAGTCAATGCGGAATTCACCTGTGTGTTCCCATATGTCCAATTCAGCCTGACAGGTGGAAGATCTGAACAAGACTCACGTCTCAGTGCAAAAGGGAGTACAGGGGGTAAAAACCGCCTCCATCAAGATGACCAGGGATATGACCCCATTCCACTTTATTGCTGCTTGGCCTTTCAGGAAACAGAACTGCTTGCCATTGCACATCTCCAATAATATCTCTCTGCATACATAAAAAAAAAAGAAAAAAAGAAAAGAGGAGGATAGTGAGGCTCACAGGAAAGCCGGGGTTGTTTATGGTTGCAATATAGATTTTATACAGCTCCCTGGAAAAGGGAATTATGTCTTAAATTACAAAAAGATGTCTCTAAGTTGTCAGCTGCGTGAGTTATTCGGGCCCGGCGGCCTGTGTGGCTGTTTGGCTGCGGGCGACACCGGGGAGCTGAACGCTCCGGAACGGGGCTCGGCGGAGGAGACAGCTGACCTATAGTACGCCGAGTCAGCTCAAAACAACAAAGTTACTCAAACCCCCCGATGAAACGACGGCCCAAATGAGGCTGATGCGTGAGGTACAACAAAGAAGAGGAGGGTAGAGAAACAAACAACACACACTATACACACACAAGTGTAGGATACACTACGCAGACCGCAGCCAGCTTCATCCGCTTACATTCCAGCAGCTGCAATAACTGGTAATAAAACTGAGACAAGTGAAGATCCAAATATTTATTTTGTTTATGAAACAAAAATAAAAGGCAGTGATAATAAGGACATCATTAGGTCGGCTCTTTGCAGTAATTATTGCAGGCACAATCTGTTTTCTGGCAAATGGTCTGGGACAAGAAAAACAATACTTTTCCAATGCTTCTAAGTGTTTCAAACGAAACAAAAACAATTAAGACGTAATGAAAGTTGCTTAAGAGGTAAGTGCTCTATTACATATCTCGGTTCCATGGGATAGACAAAATGCATAATCGGTGAATAACGCTGAGAAAAAACAACGGGGGAAATCTCGCTGAAAGAAAACAAAACAGTTTAAATCACGGCACGGAGCACTAAACATGTCAACTGTGGATTAGACCTGCACACTCCGTGTCTTCTTTTTAATTTGCTCCTGAAAACTCAAGCCATTCTTATGGTCTATGCATTGATTTGTTCATATTTGTTTTTAAAGATGCATCTGTAGGGAATGTGTGTATTTGACTCTGCCTTTTTCCTTTTATGTCTGCCTCATAAAGCACTTTGTAATTGCTAATTTTGCAATATTCCCAAAAAGTTATTATAAATCATTCCGCCATCAAAAATGCAACCCAGCAGTCAGGGACATGAATGAGTAATTTATATCCTGAAATGAATAAATCATACTTTCGAAATTACTCGATTCGTTCACGCCAATGAATAATTTGCGTTCGCAATTTAATGTATTGTTTCCCCCAATTATTAATCAATCCCATTTCGTTTGGCTAATATTCTAAAGTTTAGCAGCAGGAGCTTACAGGTTGTGGTTACTTCTGTGGTCGGGTAGGAGGGAGCAGTGTGAGCAGAACTGATTCATTCCACCTCCTCCATCTTTATTTAAACATAGAGGTTGATAACACAATGACAATCACACGTCATCCAATCGTGACGTCCAGAGGTAAACATCCTGTAGGGAAAGCGTTACTGTAGGAAAGTTTCTTTCTTTGCTGCTACGGTACGTTTCCTCTATGAGTAGCCTTATCCCATCGCGCTACAGTGTCAGGGTCCAGATCCAAAGACAGGAGAACATTTATCACAGAGGCGGCCCATTTATAAAATGACATTCCTAACTGGCCTGCGTCCAGCTGGGAGGAAGCAAAGCACTGGCTCTACTGAACCACTGAGTGTCAAGAGGTGAAACACATCCTTCCACTTCCTCTGGATCCTCACTTTAAAAGGTTACAGGAGATTTTACCCGGCGCACACACAGCTTTCCGTGGGACAAGAGGGAAAGTTCACGGAGAATATTGTTCCATAACAATCCAATTACCTCCTCTCCTCGGTACACAGTAACGTCCCTGCACCGGTGACTTCATATACACGGAGGAGGCCGCATCACCTTCTGATCAGTGTGTGACATTTACATTGTCATTTACAGAGACAGTGAAATATTAATTATGGATTCAGAAAATGTTGAATGATTAAATATGGATGATGCAATTTGAGATTATAGCATTGAAAAGTGGGAATATCTACTGATGATTCATTAAATAAATCCTATTTTCAATCCCCCGGCTGAAGGGGAAGTGCTCAGTGTCAAGTGAAATGTAAAAGAGGGGAAGAATAATTAATAAATGCATGGACGTATTCCATGAAGAAAACAGATTTGCACAGAGAACAGTGGCCAAGCCTTTAGAACTGTAAGTATATCTGCACACTCGTGACGTGAATTTGCACTGGGCTTTACTTTTGAGAGAGCACCGTCTGAGAAACCAGAGAGAGGTAATTTCTGCCATAAGAGGAAAAGAAAAGGGGGGGGGTCTCTCCCTGCAGATGATTAAATATGTGAATGTCTGCTCACGGTGCTAAAGAACTTGGAGCGTCAGATAGTCATGACCCGGCGTCTTCTCTCTATTAAGGTTAATAATTCACAGGGCAATTAGCGTAAGTATGAAATGTGAAATGTTATGTGTTCGCGAGGGGGGTTTCTTAAGGGGAGGGGGATGCAGGGCTGATGATGATGTGAGAACCCACCCACCTACCCCATGGCCAAACCGTCCATGCCCTTGATCTCAAGGGCCCAGAGATTGACAATGTGACAGTGACATTAACAAGCCGCCGCCGAGGGGGCCGACTGAGGCCCGCCCCCCCACCTTTAACAGCAAGACTAACAAGAGTGTCATTACAGGACGTATGGTTTCAATCCCAGCTCCAGGACACTAATTTCTGCCCTATTTTTGGGCAACTGATCTCTGGTGCCCCAAAGGCAAACAAGGTTCAAATGTCTGTGCACAATTAATTTTTCAAAACAATCAACAAACAGGAAGAAATAAACAAAATTCCAAAAAAATATGGAACACTAATTCTAATGTATTGACATAAGACAGCTGGCTCAACATGAGGGCTCATTGTATGAAGCCACACCAACTCCCCAAGCTTTGGAGCATGTGACGTAATGCTCGTCATCATCCACCCATGTCTGCGAAGATATGATGGGACACTTACGGGGGGAATATCTGTGTGCGACCCCAAAATTTGTGACCGCACGGACTGTACAGTACACATAGCAAGTGTACCAACTGCACAATCCTCAGATAATAAGATAAGTTCTTGTTTTGTAAAATGAAAGAGTAATATATACTTTTCCATAGATTAGCAATGAACATTAACACTTTGCCATGAAAAAGTTTCAAGCAAATTAAAATAATAAATAATCCTTTTTAGGAAAATATACAGTCAAAATATCAAATATAGCTCTGGGGCTATATTTAGCAATAGCTTTGGCACTAAACTTTTTTTTAATTTCATATAACCTCTACATGTGATAGAACTGTAGTAGTACTAAAATTAAAGATTATGAATCTCGACACAGATCTTTAATCCCTAAAGGCACCATGAAAAACATTTAACCTAACACACTTACACATCAAAAGTGTTAAGTGAATCCTAATCTTTGTATCACTATCTTTCTAGTTTATCACAACAACAAAAAATCTTCGGAACTGCTGTAGACGTAAAATGCAAATTGCCACGAGAGGCAGGAGACGAAAGAAGACGAAGAACGGACAAATACGAACAACAGATGTGACAAGAGTTTCGCGCCCTGTCCACTTCATGCAGCACTGACTCACAGAGGGACCTCTGGCCTAATTAGTCCTCTAATTTGTGCATCACAGACAAGAGCTGTCTCCAGTCATGGGGCGATTAAGGGAAGAAACAGAATATGCCTTACAGCGGAGAAAAGCTGAGTCATCATCACATTAGTCTTCAGCTGCTCCAAACAAAAGTGCCACATCTCTCTGATGGTGATCCAGGTCTTTCTGTTGTTGAGATCCAAGCGTATGCCCTGCGAGAGTCCGGCTAGCGGTGGACTGCTCCAAACTCGGGGCGAGGCGTGAAACACACAATCCCACTTCACTCTCGCGGGTTTTAATCTATTTTCACATTAACCCTTTGCTCTGATGCTTGACCTGCGAGGGTCGGAGCATAACGCACAAGGTGTCAACAGACAGATTCATGTGTCGGCTGGCAGCAGTGAAGCGAAGCGGGCCGGTATTGTTCTGTTTGTCGAACGCGATGTGGCCGCGCGGCGGGACTCCTGGGGCCTGGGGAGACGGGCACGGCCAGGGCTACAGGGCCCCTGGCTGGGTAATAAATCACTTGGATGACAGGCATTGTAGCCTTTACATTATGACACACACAACACAACGACCACTTATACACTACATTACACAAACACAATTTTGCCTTGCACCTCACGACTGGTGGGCGGAGGTTAGTTTATCATCATCATAATGACGAATGCCTCATCGCCATCATTCATTATCTTCATTTTTTTTAATTTATATTTATGGTTTTATCTCCTTTGTCAATTAAAAAGACAGAAGCCTGGTCAGCCTGACATCCCTAATGTTGCAATATATGGTTGGTGTCATGACTAATATCACACACACAAAAACAAATCAATAAGACTGAGCATCGGATTTGCTAAGATACCCCATCTAATCAGAACTATCAATCCTGCACGTCTGGCCCCGCTCTGCAGTCATTACCAGCCCGCAGAGCCCGAGGCTATTAGCGCTGGAGCTACCTAGTGAGCTGAGTGTCTCTAACATTAGCGCGGTCAAACAACCCTCGGCGCACAGCGATGGATGAATGAGTGGCGGGGTTGCGCAGCCAGCAAGGCACGATCATAGTAATGGGCCACGGTAAATGAACCCAGCTATGGATAGCGCGGGGCCGACCGGCCTGCGCTGTGATCCGGAGCCGTGCCCATTTCATGGTGTCTGCCCGGGGAACCTGGCCGCACTCACTCACCGAGATGGAGAGCTCCACGGAGGAGGAGCCGGAATTTCAACCAGGGTTTTTTTTATCCGAGGTGCCGGGACGATCGCTGGGAGACCAAGAGGGAGCCAGTTAGGTCATGAGATGACTGATGCATCTTTGTGAGGGGAAATCTGCCTTCATTTAGCCTCGGACACTTTGGGCCATCTCGCGGTCTTTAGCTCACGTGTGTGGACGGCTCGTGTTACAGATGGCACAGTGTAGGCCATCCATTTTATCCATCATTTGATAAATCTCAGTAAAATAGGCGAATCGCATCCAAGATGTATTGCATGCATGTTTATAGTTTATAGCACAGATTAAAAAATAATAACAGTCTGTGTTTATGTAGACAATACTGCACTTTATTAATGTTGTTGATAATAATAATTAGAGCATTGCCATGTCTTCAATCTATTCATAATTTTGTAGCCAGGTAAAATCTTTATATTTTCTAACCTTTCTAATATTTATCTGACATCTAATGAATTGATTTCATCGGCCAAACGCATTTCAATCATCAGGTGAAATGTGACAAATCATCATCCGACTAGATCAGTCTTCATTTTTTTATCCAATCATGTAATTTACAAACTAATTCTATAGTCGTATCAACATAGCACGTATTCTATTTTCAATAACATTGAGTTCGTTTTTACAGTTTTTTACTTATGATCGTAAAAATGTACATAATCTGTGAAAAATCCATCCCCAACCATAACAGTAGATTTGCTTCCGAGTAAACTATTTCGTGCAGCGAGACTTGCTGTTGTTTTTTTCTTCAAATCCCACTGGAAAATACAAGAAAATAATGGGTGTAAATCAAGCAATGTCTCACTGTCGCCCCGAGCGCTGCCCCTAATCTGAACAGACCCGTGACACTAACCGCGGCTGACAAGTGCAGAAAGCTGAGCAAGCCTTCCTCTACTGTTAATGGCCGACAGAAAGAGTCAGCTGGAGCGGGGAGAGGTCACACGTCAGTCGCAGTCAAGTTGATCACGTTGTGTGGAATTTAGTAAACAATGTTGCACGTGGAAGTTAGTCGTTTTTTTTTCCTCCAGACAAAAGTGTCGTGAAAAGGAGGTGCTCACCAGGGAGCCTCATCGTCCTCTTTGACATTACAGAAATCTTCACTAATGTTTTCTCAGTGTTAACTTCAACAAAAACATTGATTTATGATGTTACTACAAACTGTAACTTCCTATAATGATGATGGAACTCTTTATAAATACATTAATGACAAAAGATTATGAATGTCTGAATGACAAAACTGAATATTGTTTGATCACATTTGTCAGTATGAGCTGCGCCTCATCTACGAGGGAGAGAACAGCTTTCTAATAGTATGGCGAGCAGAACAGACACTTCATCTTTACGGCTCTCATTGATATTGATATTATTATATATGAATATATTATATATTGATATTTACTTTACTTCTTCAATTAAACAGTCCAAGACCCAAGGAGAAAAAACTTTGCCCCAAAGAGGCCATTTTTAAAAACGTATTTCTTGGATCATTCTAACTACACGTACAAATCCCTCCTCAATTAATAACCTAATTGTTCAGCAGTTGAATCTGCTATACAGTAAAAGCAGAATTCACATTTGCATTATACAATTTTTTTTCTGTTGAGGAAATATAAACTAATAAAGTATTTTTCAACTTCTAAAGAAGAAGAAAAAAATGCCAGGAAACATGTGGACAACTTAAGTGCTGAGCTATGGACTATAGTGGATCGTATTCCTTTTAATACAGCATTGGTTATGTAACGCTTACATAAGCTCATATTCTACTCTGGGAAACTGGGAAGTAGTGGTGTCGGGCGGTGATGAAGCAGTACGATATCCCAGAGTGAGAAAATATAATAATAATAATAATAATAATAATAATAATAATAATAATAATACATTTCATTTATAGAGCACTTTTTATTGCTAAAAGCAATATCAAAGAGCTAAATATAAATATAATTATATAATTACAAATAACTAAATATAGCTAATTCCCATCGGTTAATACTAACAAATCCATGGATTATTGCATCAAGCTTGGCAACTTCAACTCTATAGCAGTCAGAGAAGAGTTTCACAGTCCTCTCTGACTAAAAGAACAAACGTTGATCTCCTCAGTCGCTGTTATCACCAAACACTCAAGGTTCCACCTGGTACAGAGTTAGCTAAGCTAAAGCTGACAATAAACAGTGGCGCTCAACTGCTGCCTCGCGGACACCTAAGCTAGCGTCGCTAGCATGCTGCAGCCGTTGGCGCGCCATCGCGCTAGCAGCCGTTAGCATGCCAACGCGCTAGCAGCCGTTAGCATGTCAACGCGCTAGCAGCCGTTAGCATGCCACGCACAGGTCTCCCTGCTTTTCTCCCGATGGATGATGACGTCATTATCGCGAACATGCCGGAGCGCGCCCCGGTACCGGTGGGTCGACCACCAAACAAATCATAGAAATGTATGCTAAACATGGAGAAATGTAGCCGTGCAGCATTCGCACGGAACGGGGAGAAGCTCGGCGAAACGCCCCTTGACAACTATTTTCAACCTAAACCTAAACACAACTCCAAAACACCAGCCAACCAAATCGGGCAAAACGCAAAAGCAGGCACTCATATTAATTCATGCTAACAACACAAGCTATGCGGCATGTGAACCAGCAGCCGAAGAACAGCAAAACAAAGTTCATATCAAACAGCGACATACACCACTCGTATCTTACCTTGAAGTGTTGTCAAGTTTTCTGTCTGTAACTCAGCAAAAAAACGGCTAATCCAATGTCCCTGCGTCACTTCGAAATTACTCCCCATCAGTTCCCCTTCTTTTTTCTTTTTTTTCAGGGCCCATGGTGTTGTTGACGTGATTTTGGAGCCTGTCCTTCGATTCTATTGGCTCTGACTGTCCAATTGAGGTGTTCATCATTCAAATTTGACCAATGGAATGCCGCGATGCATCCTACTTGTGCCTCAGCAGCTCAGGCTTCATCACCATCAGGCAGCACTGCAGGGTGAGAGAGGGAGACAAAAAACTACAAGGAGAGAGAGTTTATAAAAGAGTTGTATTTAGATGAAAATAAATACTTATAAAAATGTTTGCTGGCCATGGTAATGAATCACAGTTACAGGACCCTAAAGTCGATCCTGCTTTAGGTATTTTCTTCAAATTAAATAAATTATCATATGGTGAGAAACTGTCCTGAGATCTTCATACTGTGAAATACACAGATGCTCAGATATGAGAATAAATTTAAAGAAAATGGATGTGATTTTTTTTTTTATACATCTTTGTCTTATTTGCATTGTCTGCCTTCAGCAAAAATACATGGATATCCACACACTGTACAGGCTATGATGAGTGTCATATGTGAGAGCTGTAATTTCAAGAAGCATCAACATTACTTCTAAAACTGACACACATGAACATAGCCCGCAAAAAAGATACGCAGATGTATTAAAATAGTACATATACATGATTGGCTATATATAACAATTGATGGCAACCAAGTAACTGATTAGTTCAAGTCAAGGCACGGACACTAAGTGACTGAAAAAAGCAGTTTTCCACTTTCCAAATAAAAGCGCCATCAAAGGTTAGTGGCTCCCATCGTCCCGTTAACAACCTTTCCGGTGAATTGTTCTGTAGCTGTGGAGATGACACCAGACTACACTCGTACCTCCCGGTGACAAGCCTGCAGGACTGAGAGCCCATCAACGCAGGAAGCAAACAATTCACGAGGGACTGAAAAGGCCAAAATTTGAACCTCGTAAATGACAAATATCAGTGTAAGGGAAATTAATGCACTATAGGAAAAGGAAAGTTATTGTACCATAAAGTCCATAAATCTATCAAAAAGGTCAGAGGGGCTTTTAGCCGGCATTAATCACACTGAGAGGCAGAAAAATACAAGCAATAGGCTGACTGAAAAAAAAAAGCTGTCTCTTCTCTCTCTATCTGACTGAAGCTCTGAAATTGCACAGATCAATTCCTGTTACTCCCGGGTATATATATATATATATATATATATATATATATATATATATATTTGTTTTTTTTTTTTCAGAAGGGTGTCTGTCACAGGGATGTAGCTCTTCCTCACTCTGTAAATCCAGGTGTTGTTTGTCCATGTGTCTGTGATCGAGCTTTGTGGCAAATCTTTGCTGTTTGGTTTCATGAAATGGATGTAATTTTTTCATATTTTTTTTGTGGCGCCACCTGGTGGCAAAGTTGCAAACTGCAACCAACTGAGCAACCGACGGGGAAACTTTATGGTAGCGTACCCCTGATTCCATTTCCAGTTTTTGGCAGCGCTTAAAATTCAAAGCGAATCAGTGTATTCTGGAACCGTTTTGTGCAACAACTGTATTCAACACGACGCAGCAAACATGAAGACTCACAAAGAGGTCGGGTCCACCTAATGGAACTATATTTAACTAATTCAAAGTTGACGAAAAAACAATAATACGTTCTTCTAAATATTACACACTGTAGCTCTAAGTGAAATTTAACTTCGTCATCCAAACGTATCTATCTAATCTGATTAATTGCATTATTGGATTAAACACAGGGGATTTGTTCAAATGTTTTATGGCTGTAATGATTGTGAAAATATTCTTGACACTGTTATTAGCAAAAAGCTAATAACATGCCAAAAATTATAATCAAGGTAATATTGTACCAATTCGTTCAGTGTGTGTTTGCCTATAGTCACAGTTTCAACTGCAGCACCATTCTGTACACCGTTCTGCATGACCAACCGTTTATACGACTCATAACTCAACAGGAGACACTCGTATCCCCCATTCCCTGCATTTTAACTGCACATTACTTTTTTTTTCTTTTCTTTTTTAACTCCCATTGAAGCTCAGTGGACTGAGCTTGTGTGTTTATCTTTAGTGCAAATGTGCGTGTGTGTGTGTGTGTGTGTGGCTGCAACTGTGGCCTCCTCAGACTGGCTCTTAAGGAGGTGTAAAAAGACAATTACAGCAGCACCAGTGTCGCAAGATGAGAATGGAGGAGAAAACCAGTAGCATCTGAGATTGAACTGAGAATTGGGGAGAGACAAAAAAAAACGAACATTCAGCTTCACTCAAACAAGACCGATACCATATTATATTTTCCTTCTGTACACTGGCACTGTGGAACATTTCTAGTTTTTAGCTCTTTCTTTCCTTCCTCAACCCCCCCAATGCTTCATCATATCATATCATTATTCATAAGCATTGCGGATATGCCGGAGGAGCAATATGGCAGCATAAGGGCACAGGGGGCGTCGCGCTCAGGTAAAGGCCATGGTCTCCTATCAGCAATGCTATCCATAATTTATCCACCAAACAAATGGTGCACCTTCCATGCCATTGTTCTTGTGCCCTTATCCCTCACTGGCTGTAAGGGAGGTGAAACAAGGAACACAAAGCCAGCAGAGACAGAGGCCTAAGCAGACCAGATAATAATGATCCGGCCCAATCCATAGGAACTATTACTGCAATGACTTATAATTAGTCTATTCATTACAGATTGTGGAGAAAAAAGAGTATTCTAAAACTAACAACAGTATAATCAAGATTTCACATGTTCTAAAGAAGCTGCAAAAAGGTTCAACTATCACAGCACAAGCTGTACCTACGGGGTTCTGCGATATGATGCACCCAGTGCTTTTTTTGTGATTTGACGTAGAAAATGTATTCATCAAAAGGCCATGATCCATCTTGTGTTCCATTTAGCTCGGAGCAAATCTATATCCCAGCATGCATTTGCTATAATTACATATTGGGCAGTATTAATCTTCCCTTGCCACAAAGACTGGCTTGTTTCATTTGCAAATATAAAGCCAATGTGTGTGTGATGTGTCGGCTCTTTATCCTTTGCTTCTTATCAAGTTAATGATGTGAGTAGAGCACCTGTTTTGCTGTCACGTCTCTTTGGATTATCAATGCATGAATACTGAATTTCTGAATTAAGTAATGAAAAAAAAAAGCAAAGAGGATAGGTTGCCAAAACATGACAGCTGAATTACAATTAGCACGGTTTATGGACATTTAACGGAACCGCTACAATGAAGCCAGGACAAAATCTGATATATACAGTGACCTTTAAAAATGATTCTTATTTATCCTCATTATTCAAGCAGCTCCCTCACAACCCAGCACAGACAACAAGTGGACGGGACAGACTGTAAAACTAGAATGCCACGACTTTGTGTCTATAGCAGTTATTTGCCATACCGTGGCTAAATAAGATAAATAATTTAGCATCCTTGCGTCGGGGCAGTATAATAAAGCTGATGTCTTCATACGGGCGGGGATCTGGCTAGCCGTGCAGTTTGTAAGTGAGATGGATGAGGCGAAGCCTAAACTGCTGAGGGGTGAAGTGAATTAGGCTCGCATTAGGGCTCAGACTCTACCATCACAATCAAAATGGAGGATTGTGGGAACGCCTCTCGTTCCTTCTGCCGAGCGAGCCCACGCCTGCAGCGCAGACTCAGCTTAATGAACAGGATTAGGACGGGAAGCTAACGAAGAGCAATTAAATTCTCGGATAAGAACGTCGAGGGTTATCTGTGTGCAACCTGAAATATATGCGCTGTCGTGTGCACGTGTGCGTGCAAAATTCTGTTCCCAACGAGTGCGTATAATCTGGAATGAAACATAGAAGTGACTAATTATGCAATGTGCTTACTGCACATATTTGACAACTCTTCTATCAGCCATGGAGCAAATTAAAAGAAAAAGAAAACAGGGAAAGTGGGAATTAAATTCCTACCATGCTGAAAATTGTATTGTTTCTCCAGGTCTGTATAATTATCTCCAAAATGGAACATATTCATTTAGATCCGTATCTATTAAAAACTCTGTCCTTGACTTTTTTTTCCTTCTCGTCTCAGTATTTTATTCATCTCATAAACAACCTGTTTTAAATATGCCCACAGTTCACTTGCAAATCCTTTGTTCATCATCAAACACAAAGGATAAAGAGACAAAGTCACAAGAGACACAGGACGGAGAGAGAGAGAGAGAGAGAGAGAGAGAGAGAGAGAGAAAGTCTTCTGACAGGCTTTTCACCTTGCCTAGGAAATGTCAGAGTGTCAAGGCTTTCTACTTGGCACGACTTGCTGGAGCCTCATTCGATGCCCAATAAATGTATGACAACATTTCGGCGGGAGCAGCCCGGGCAAAGGGCCCGGGTCGCATTTTAAGAACATCTCCTGACCTTTCCCGCGGCGGCGGTAATTGCTAATGCCAGACAAGGAGAGAATGTAAGTCTCTCATGAGCCACAGCATCGAGAAGTGGGGGCCCGGCGGTGGCGTGACGCAGATGGGCGAGAGCTCAGGGACGGACGTAGACAGCGAGACGCAATTTCAAGGCAGAGGCTCGGTGGAAGTGCCACCTAATCACCCCTGCACCCAGATACTTCAGCTGATAATGAAAATAAACTCAACATCATATCCTTCGGAAAAGACGCGGCGCTCCGAGGGATCTGTGTTTCATTTTCTTCTCCTTGCGCTCAATGTCGAGGGGCTAAAAGTTGATGGCAGGATGACAACGAATGCGTACTTGCTATATCAGTCCTCCGTAGCGTTTGCCCAATACCTCAGAGACAGATCGAAAACTTCGCCCACCAGTCGAGAGGAATTCATCACTGGGAATGAAAATGAAAACCCTTTCATATTGCGTTATGCCGTCTCAGTCCTCCTGCAGATCAGAGTCTACTTCACATCCAAATGAGTGAAAGTCGACAACATCTTTGTTTTTTCTGATGTGATGGAAACTCTTCCGGTCCCTGGTGCAGTGCGTTCACGGGTGCCACATGGAAGGGGCTGGTTGCGGAATGTCGCGGCCCCCCGGTTGTTGAACATCTCGTCGTACACAATGAATCCCACCAGCTGTGGTCAGCGAGAGCTCAAATCAACGGTTGCCACCAATTCCCAGTAAACCCCTCCGGTCAACAAAGCACGGGGCATTCATCTCATCACCTGGGTCCGTGGTTTATCACAGTAATCACGACCAGAGGAGACGTCGGATGGATGGAAATATATGTGTTTACGGGGGGGGGGATGCTGGAGCAGGACTTGGGCAGGTGTTTGGTTTTCGTGCCATCGCCGACGCCAGCGCTCGCTCACTGCCCAGTCGTATTACAGCCCTCCGCCAAAGAGACAGCTTGCGAGGCGCTGGCCCCTGATCCCAGCACATTAGTTTAATGCCTAGATCTGTGGAACTGTTCCTGACTCCATCTCCAGCCTGGCACAGGCAGTCGGCCGTGTACGCACGCACACACACACACACACGCACGCACACACACACACACACAGCCGCCTTGCCTCATCATTATACTGCAGCTTCGAAATGCACCAAGTAGCCTCTTTTAGAAAGCTGCTCGCTTCTTCTTTCTGTAGTTTCTAACTGGCACCTCCTGTTTCTCCTTTTTCGTTTCTTTCTGCAGCGTAGCAGCAGGGTTTCTATTTATTAAGCTCTTGCCATAAGCACAGCATGTGCTCGTGGTTATAAGTTATTTGCCGGGAGCAGATAAGACCTTTGCGAGCGGATCATTGAGCCGGTACGCGGCAGGTTGTGAGATGACCGATTGCACCTCACGTCTAAGCCCATCCATCCTCATAGACGCCATCAGAGGGAGACCGGGGGGGCCGCCAGCATCCCATCTGTCTATGTGTCAGCACCTATGTGTCGCTGCTAAGGAGACACAGTCTGTTCCAGATAACCCACCAGCGGAAGGGAGCGAATAAACATCTGCAAGTATATTTATACAGCACATCCAAGCCTCCACCCTAATGAGTGCCAGGCACACTGGATGAGGAGCTGGATTTGCTTCGGCGCCAGCACTAAAGCGCATCATCTGCCGGCGTGTTCTCGTCCGTCCTTTTTTTCCTTCCCTCCGCTTCACCTGGACTCCGAGACGCGTTGACAGCTGCAGAAGCCCCTGGAGTGGAGATCTAGGAGCAAACATATGGGCTTGTCAGTCGCATGGCAGAGATGAACTCTTGTCAGAGATTTTTCACTTTCCTCAACAGTTGGTGAGGTTGGAGATTCTCTCTTTTTTTCTTTGGCTGGCTGCCTGGTCGGAGGGGCTGTCTTTGACATCAGGACGCCTGTGGGGAAATAAAGCTAAAGCTAATCATCAAGGTGGGATTCAAACAGAACGAATAGAAGATCAGTAAACGTGATCGATGCACGTTTTGCAGATAGAAGATATTCAAGGGAACCTTCAATTGGTTTTACATTTTAGGGTCATAGAAATAAATATTAGTGCTTAAATCCTGGCAGGAGAATATATTTTAAAAAATTACATTGATTTGTCATATTTAGTGACCGTCTTCCAGCTTCCATTGAACTGTATACTTAATGCATCTATGATTATTGATTAAAAACAACACACAGATACAGAATTTACTAAAGTTCAAACAAAAACTCTCTGCATATCCTGTGGAACTGAAACTGGCGCTGGCACTTTAAATCCTAAATATAACTCTATATTAATATGAACTGGAATTAAATCTAATACTATAAATTTAATCTCAAAATTGAACTGTTGAAAAGTTCAACCATGGAACTGAACAATTTTTTTTCTTTTTTCATTATTTGGATAAATAAGGGTCAAATACAATGGATTTTACACAGACAGACACACACACACACACACACACACACACTCACACCCTTGTCAACATTGACCTCCATCACAGCCCCTCCTCCCCATTATGTGGCAAAAACATAAGGTCCGTGTTTGAACAGTTCATAAATTAGACGCTGCAAATGTTTGCACAGTTAAACCTTGTGTAGGTGAGGGCTGATGAGGAGTACAATAACACAGCCTTGACTGTGTGTGTGTGTGTGTGTCTGTGTGTGTGTGTGTGTGTGTGTGTGTGTGTGTGTGTGTGTGTGTGTGTGTATGTGTCTCTGTATGTGTGTGTGTTTGTGTGTGTGTGTTTGTGTATGTTTGTGTGTGTGTGTGTGTGTGTGTATGTCTCTCTGTGTGTCTCTGTGTGTGTGTGTGTGTGTGTGTGTATGTGTGTGTGTGTGTCTCTGTATGTGTGTGTGTGTGTGTGTGTGTCTCTCTGTGTGTCTCTGTGTCTGTGTGTATGTGTCTCTGTATGTGTCTCTGTATGTGTCTGTGTGTGTGTGTGTGTGTGTATGTCTCTCTGTGTGTCTCTGTGTGTGTGTGTGTGTGTGTGTGTGTGTGTGTCTCTCTCTGTGTGTGCCCCTTCAGCCCTTCTACAGGCACTAGTTTCTCTCAGTACTCTCAGCTCCTCTGCTCCCTGAAGACAGTTCACTCCTCGTGATCCTTCACTGTGAGAATCTCTTTATCCTCAGGTGTACATTCCTTCCAAAGAGACACTTTTTAGATGAGACAGTGAGTAGTGAGTGGTTGTTTTTTACAGAGACAATACTGAAGACAATAAAAAAAGAGTGAGAACTAAAGTTACAGTATATTATTTCAATCAAACCTCTCTATGTTCAAGTGGTTGTCTGTTGTACATGAAGTTATTAACTGATATTCCAGCCTTTGCTTTGGAGGAAGACATTTTGACCACTTCGAAGGTGGCGGCACATCATATTTTATTACAACTATAATGTAGGTGTAGAATCAGATTTCGAAATCCCTGATTTGAACCATTTTGCTGCTGTAGTATATTTTTTGCAGTGTTAAGTTTGTAGTGTTATGACTGACACCTCAACAAAAAAAAAAAATCACAGTGCACCATCTGCTGTTGTGTCAGTTGAGGGATGTTAACACACTTTTCTGGGAAACATCCATATGTCATTTTAGTCGTCTTACAGCTTCAGCAAAAAAAACCAAATTGAAATTGCTGCCTTACATCTCAAGTTGTGCAACACGAGTTTTGACACTTTAGCTTCGTCTAGTCGAGCGCCATTCTGTATTGTTTGTGTTCCCGTCCGAGCTCAAGCCGTCTCTTCCTCTGATCCACCATGTCGCTCCTGCTTGAGGTCAAAGAGAAGCTGACGGTGTCTCGAGGCCCTTTTGTTCTTCTTTTTCGGTTTGGCTTCGGCGAGGACGGGCACAGGCGGCTTTACGCACCACCTGCCAATAATGTTAACAAGGACCCACAGCCCCGCGCCGATGCGGCCTGCTCCAGCACCGGAGGGATTGCTGGCAGTAATGGCCGTATTCGTTTCCCGCATGGTGTCCAGCGCTCAGGAATCCCCCCTGCGACCCTGCAGTGCAGCGCGGCCCCCACACAGCCGCAGGAAACAACACACATGTCGCGCATGGCACAGCGACGCCGCAGAAATGACCAAGCCAGCCCCTGGCTGGAACCACAGCTCGCATATTAAAGGGGCAGTAAGGGATTTTAATCCAATACACCCTTTTTTTGGTAAAATTCAGCAAATATTTCCTCACGGTCTGCGAGCCGTCGGTTCTGTGTGCCCGCCCTGGTTCTGTAAATTGAAGAGAAACGGGGGGGAAATGGTGCGGACCGCACCTCACGACACTGTGTGTGCAGGTTGTAAACAACGTGCTGGCGACAGACGCTACGACTCAGCTTGTCTGTTTCCTGTGGTCGTAGCTGCCGATCCAAAAGAATTGAACAACAAACAATATTTCTCCAAAATCGCTTACTGCCCCTTTAACTGATGCTGTATTATGTTTTATATCGTATTTATACAACTGAAAAAATCTCTTGCGCTTACCACACTATATCACTCAGATTTTTCTTACCATTTACAGGCTATAATTTATGAATAGAGTCACAAAAATGTAATCGGTAAAATCAGTGAGCACGTCAGTGTTACGGCTCCACAACACTTCTGCTTGATTATACACATTTAGAGATGTGGTGAGAGTGTGTGTGTATGTGGGGGGGGGGGGGGGGGGGGGGACCACGCAACATGCTTGAATATCTGAACCAAAACAAGTGGCTTGTTGTGTATTAGGATTATCATTTCACGGTGCTAAGGCAATTTAAACACGGGCTCTTCTCTTCCCCAACTGTTATGACATGCATAATAAAGAGGTGCTGGAATCATTTGTCAGGCCTTTGATGGAAGTTGTTGGGTACCCGCGGGGTGGGTTTTTTCTCTGTCGCCGGCTACGACGAGGGAGAGGCCGCATTTGTTCACTTGTCTCAAAAGGCGCCAACATTTGATGCTTAAAACCAAAATTACTATCAAAGCATTCTGTGGACACGGGCTTCCCCTCACATGAGAGCTAATCAGTTTTAATGGGTATGTGTGCTGTAATCACAGTGCCAACACAGTCCCAAGGCTCGGGGCCTATTACACCCTGTAAAATATTAATGACTCTCCAATAAAAACCATTTAAAGCGACTCCCAGAAGACGTGGGAGCCCAAACATCTTCCATCCCCTGCTGCGCACACGCTCTCTTCCTAGGAGCGCTACACATTGGTAGAGTGTTGTTATTACTGTCCGTAAAAATACAGGTATCAACAAATAAATGCCAGGCCACTGTGAACAGACTTCTAAGAAGATAAAGCTTCAAGAAGTTTGGAGGGGAAAAAATCCTTTTATGAGGTCTCTGTGCTTTCAATTGTGCATGAACAACTAGCACGGCACACAGTAGAGCGAATACCTCCGCCAAGGCCCAACAGTCCCCTTATGAAACCACATTTAAATTTCATCATGATCAGCACCGAACTGCACTCAGATATCAGTCCACTAAATATAACTTTTTCTTCAAGATCCACACATTATTCCCTGGTAAATCAGTGAAAATGTAAAAAAAAAAAAGCAATTTTATGGAAAATGATACACAATTTCTAGATCTGCCCCTTTGTCCGAATCTGTGACAAAATGTCATGACTTTCACCAAGTTTCATGGAAATCCGTTGCGTAGGCTTTGCGTAATTTTGCTGACAAACCAACCTACCAACCAACCATCCAACCAACCAACCAACCAACCATCCAACCAACCAACCAACCAACCAACCAACCAACCAACCAACCATCCAACCAACCAACCAACCAACCATCCAACCAACCAACCAACCAACCATCCAACCAACCAACCATCCATCCAACCAACCAACCAACCAACCAACCAACCATCCAACCAACCAACCAACCAACCAACCGACAAACCAAATAACTAACCAACCAACCAACAAAACATCAGGAAGAATCAAGAAACATTGACTTGATAATAAAAAGCGCTGATTTCTTGTTGGTTTAAAATGTGTTGGATATATTAATGATCAACACAAAAACAAACACGCAGACGAAGGTAGGGAAAGCAGAAAGATTCCACACCTGGACTCCACAAACTATTTTATCAGTCTGAACAATAAAGCGTGGACAGTTATTGTTCAGACAAGAGCATCTTCCCTGTAATGTGCCATATAAAACATCAGAGGAGCACAATCTTCAATATGGCACTGGTAATAGCCCATAACGCACAAAGAAGACCTGGTTATGGGACTGCTGTCTGAAAAACAACACGCTTCCGCAGCGCCCTGCGTCGTGTCTGCATCCTTTTGAAGAAACACCCTTCACGTAGACTCGCCATGCCTGCAGAGAATTCCGCGTTCCACTACTCAGGACCCGCGAGGACTGTCATAATCACCTTATTATGTTTTTCTATTTAATTTTGGACTCCATGTTTCATTAGCGATGTGGTTACGCGGGTTACGGCTAATTGAAAATGTTATGAAGCTATTAATGTTTACTTTGTCTGGTGTGGGTTGAACCCGGCGCCGCTAAAGTGCATCTCCTCCCTCTCTGCCTCTCATTCCCAGAAGCTGTTTGCTTATTGTAATTGAAGATGGGAGAGGGGTTGTTTTTTTCCCCTCTTCCCTCCAGGGCCACTTCAGTCCCTTAATCCATATTGACATGATTTCTCCAGGAGATGGGCATGGATGTTAACCTGCCGTGCTGCCGTGTCCCCTCGTTCCAGAGAGGCAGGGACCAGTGGACACAGGCCGGCCAAGTGGCTGCCTCCTTACTGCCTGAGACAATCACGAGATGTCTCGTCTTCGCTGCGCATCACTGTGTGTGCAGCACGCCAGAGGAGCCGGTTTATCCATGTGTTGACAACACAGTGGGCGCACGCACGCATGCGTTCATTGCAGCGCCTAAAGTGACATTCTGACACGCGTAGGCGGCGAGTCGGTGCTGCTTCCCCTGCATGGATGTGGTGCTGTTATTTGTCAGTTAAATGCTATTATGAAACGGTTTTCATCATAATTCAGCTGATGGGATTTGGTGTTTGTGATTGAATGAAGGATGTGATCAGAAAATGAGCATACAACGTGGGGGTTAGGTGTCTTCTGATTGGACTGATCATGGTGGACCACCGTGCAGAGCTACATCCCAAAACGTCCCAGACTGAGTGAACGATAGAGTTGAGTCCCTGATGAAGTTACGCCTTCAAGTGCCGCCCGCCTGAAAGAAGTTCAGCATTGGTCTGCAGGCCGAGTGTTGGGAGTTTCCCCATTGGCCATTGGACGCAAGCATCTATTGTTCACTTCCTGATTTGCTCTTATCGATCGTGACACATCCTTCCCGTGATCCGCCAAGTCCCCATCGCGTGACCACGTTCCGGGGGGGGGGGGATAAACAGCATCAGCTTTGGACGACCTGTAGCGAAAACAACACGGACAACCAATCACTGTGTCGCTGACCTTTGCCCTCGTGCGCAGGAGAACTGCTCCGGTGCATGTGAATGATGTGTTTCCAGACGTGTTGGTGTGGACGGACATCTTTTGTGATATTGAACTAAAGGGGATCGTCTTTTTAAACATGTACTATAGGTTTTTACATGGTCTTGTTATTTTCTGAGCAGATTTTTGTTATTCTGTATGATGTTGTCATGACACCATCAACAACTTGTTCGCATGCTGCAATCGAAAATGGTGCTTAGAATCAGAGAGAGGCATTATGAAAAACCATAATTGGTATCATAAAATATCATTACAGTGTTCCTCGACCTGTTTTACGTGTAATCCTTTCAATATCTGAAATTCCTGAACAAAACAAGGACCGTGGTGGTGCAACATAGCAAAGTGTGTGCTGTTGAAAATATTTTTCTTTTCTGTCAGCATTCATAAAAACACATAATATGTGTTTAGCTTTTGTCCCAGTGTTTAGTGAAGAGCCCAAATAAACGAAATAAGCAGCACGCGCATGTTTGTTTGTGCTAAACTCTCCTCATTATAAACTGTTCAACGCAACGGCAGAACTTTTGGGCCATGTCAATTTAATTGGTGAGCCTGAGCCTCATCCGAACAGCGTGACAGCGCCACATCCAAGAAACCTTGAAGTGACACGGACAACAACCACGGTGATTCACATTTGCTAATTTTAGCAACACAGACGCGTCGGATGTCCTCGCCTTTCGTCAGGATGATTGTTCTCTCCATTCTGCCCCCACCCAAGACGGCGGCGTGGGGCATCCTGTGAGCAGTGACGCGATAATTGTCCGGTTCACTATATGTTCCGCTTTCAGACACTGGGATAATGATGCAGTCTCCAACCTTTGCCTACAACACAAAGTAACTGCTTGAAAAAATAGACATTCACCGGCGCCGCTGCCGCTGTTATAATTCTAGGCTTTCACAGGTTTTTCGCTCGTCAACGTTCGCGCCGCCAGACGGATGCAAACGTTTGCTTTCACATCCGCCCGCCCCGGGCTACTTCACCTCTCGGCGTTTTCACTTTGTCCCCGCCTCGCGACGGAGATGAGGGGGAGAGGGTTTTTTTTTTTTTCCACATCAGTCTGTTGAAGCTCGATTTTGCATTAACGAGGCCCGCGGCGCGAAGCCCGAGGGGTTGACCTTTGGTCGGGTTGGCCGGCTGCGGCAGAGTAAGTCACCAACTTTTACTGACTCAAGCATTCGGCCCCCGGAGCGAACACCCGGGGGGATCGGAGGTGTCGAGGGCGGCTGAAGGACAAGGAGCGTCTTGACGACGACCAGTTTCCTGTTCGCTGCAGCACATCTAAAAACCTTCTGTGTTGAAACTTGACCGACTCGGTTCGATGGTGCGCTCACACCGGGTCGCTCCACTCTACCAATTCGACAGGCCGCCTGGCGACGGAGGGAGGATCGCAACCCTAAACCGTGTCGACGCGTCACGCGCGCTCATTTGGCGGGAGTTGAAATATTTGGACTTGTGCAATTATTTGCGTTGCGCGTCGCTCCGATGCCAGTGACGCGAAATATTCGCATCCAGTCGCGTCCTTGCGTTGACTTTGCATGTAAACGGCTCTGGTGTGAACGCACCACGAAAGAAATAAGATGTCATTCAAATTGAAATCCTAATTTCTACATGTTCTGCCTCTCCTGAATCCAGGCCCTGCACAGGCGCCATGGTGAGCCGTTGCGGCAGAACAGTGGATCCTTTCATTCATGGCTAGACTGTCGCCGCCCCGACTGAGCTGCGTCGGCCGCGGGGAGCTCAGGCTTCAACGTTGAAGGCCCAGACAGCTCTCGGCAGCAGTTCTCACCTCAAGCAAGAGCAAAAAGTCGCTGCTCTCCCTGGTGCTCCGTACGCGCGGCACGAGGAGCGCCTCGTGAAAGTGCTTCACGGCTGCCGTGGAGCTGTCTCGCGTTGATGGAAGGGAATAATTGATTTGGAGCAATTTCGAAATCGGGCCCCCGAATCCTTTTGTCCAGGGCTCTCCGCGAAAAATACACGCGGGACATCATTATTCCTCCTCCGCGTGCGTTTGCCCCCAGCGCCGTCCGGTGATCAATCCGCAACCCTTTTTCCTATTACGAAGCCATTTTCCGACAGAGGAGGTGAGATTGAAGCCGCCGTGACTTGCTGAATGAGAGCCCTTAATGGACAGCGGCGGGAAACTGCCACGGAGGCTGATTAATTAGACGTTCGCCGTGAGCTCCAAAGCTTCACCTTTCCATCTCATTAGAACAAAAGCCCCCACAATCTTGGCCACGATTCCCTATTATCCCTTCAGAGCGGAATATCTGACATCCTCTGCATGCGCAATTATGCCTTTCCCCGATGAGATCTGAGTGTGGCGGAGATGGCCTTTTTTTTGTGCTTTTGTTCCCGCGGCCCACCCCCCACCGCTGCTCTTTCTCTCGACCTCGGTCACCTCTGATTAGCGGTGATCTGATATCCTACCAGCGAGCGTGAGCGGGGGACCGGGGGTGTGTGACACGCCGGTGGGCCTCAGCCCCCAGGAGGTGATAACGATGACATTCATTCCGTCCACACGAAGCCCGTCTACCTACGTCGTTGTAAAAATGATGAGTGGGGCCTATTAGTGTTTCCGTGTAACTAATCAAAAGGGTGTTATGGTCGCGGCCGTCATGTAAATGGCTTTTATGTGAAACGAGTGAGCGCGCTCGCGCCCGAGTTTGCCCGTGGCGGGCGGACTGATACTCGAATGCGTGTTAGTCTGGGACCCCTCGGTTCATTTTTGGAGTTCCCCAAGAGGCGTCAACCAGCGGAGACGCAGAGCAGCGATGCCTCCGGACGCGGTTGGACAGACGCTCAACCGCGCGGCGACTGCTGAGCCACGGCAAAATGTTAGCGGGCGAGAGCAGAGCGGAGACGGTGTCTGTGAACCGGGAGAAGTTTCATATCATCTTTCATCAGCGGCGGCCATCTTGGTTGTTTGCAAAAGTTGAGTTCTATCCGCGTCACGGCGCAAACCCCCACCCCCCCCGACTATTATCAGATAATCGGTTGTGATTGGGAGGAGAGTGAGCTCCAGGGGTTCGTCTGCGTCCCGGGCTACGCCGGAGTTTGACTGCAGCAGGAAATGAGAGCGTCATTAGGGCTTGTGCACAGAAAGAAAAGTCGTTTCGTCCTGAACCCTCGAGCAGAGTGTCGGGGGTCTCGCTCAGCCCTCATATTCACGGGCGAAACTGGCGTCACAGCGTCTCCCCGACATTGCTCGTGCACAAAAATGTACCGTAAATCGAACCTTTGCAATCACCTCTTCCCCTCCCTCGATTCCCTCGAGGATCCAGAGCGAACCGCTCGTTCCGTGTCGATGCCCATTTCATGGGCTGCGGCCGAGGGGCAGGCTGTGGCAGTAAAAAAAAAAAAAAAAGAAAAAACGGTGCGCTGGCGAGCTGGCGGGATGCCACGCCGGACCAGAGCAACATCTGCTCACATTATTAATGAATCAATTATGTGTCACACGCGTGCCCGGCCCTGCAGGGGCCAGAAGGGCGCGGACGTGGCGAAGGGAGGAGGTTGGGGAGAGGGGGCATCTGAAGCGGGAGAGGGTTTGGGCATTGCCCTCAGCCACCGCCGTTCCCCCCCGTTTTCGCTCGCGCATGACTCACACCTGTCACGAGTACATGTGCAGAAGGTCAGTAAACAGAAGGTTTTTTGGGAAAATGAGTAAAAGAGGGATGTTTTAACACATTAGCCTTATTTCAATGGACGCATCGCCTCACTGGGGGAAGATGTAAAGGGCCAAACGTCAAAAATGCCTACACACATGATACCTTCTGCTCGCTGCTGTCGCCATGTTGGTCCGTCACGTCCGCAGGTACAGCACCGACATGCGTTTAGCTGCACGTCAGGCGCGATGACAGGTAATGGTGGCTGTCCGCCCTGCCCGCCTGATTCGTCGTGGACGGCGTGTTTGGGGGCTAGGCTGTCAGCGAGCGTTTACATCATCAGGGAGGAGGTGAGGCCACATTCACTGTGGTTAACACGGTGGCCATTGACTTTTAATGGACCCCCCCCCCCCCCCGGAGAAAGCGGCTCGCCAGAGCAGACAAACTGTACATCCCCCGTGATCCCCCCAGGGCTCCGTCTGGCCGGGGGAGGGTTTCCTTCTCTGAGTCACACACGAGGTGAAAAATAGATGGTGTGTCGCCTCTTATAATGTATTTATTGCTTCCTGCTAATTCTTAATGAAGGGGATTTTATGCCAATTTCATTATTAGGTCATATCAAGCAAATTAAATACAATAAAGTTTGGTTTTTTTTCCCACAGTTGGGATGGGAATTACTTTTCAGTCATTCCGTGTTTTGAGCCGACTGGGGAGTCGAGCTGTTCGTCCGCTCGCAGCAGCTGTGGTTTTTCCGGGGGGCCAGATGTTCGAAACTGTCAGAATTGTTAAATATAAAACTCTGATGGGAATAAGCTTACGTTAAAAAAAAAACACGGGCGAGATGGGGATTTTTCGCCAACCTTAAATGTACCTTAAAGGGACAGTTCAGGGATTTTGAAGCGGGGTTGTGTGAGCTACTTATGCATAATTAATATGTGACCTCATGGAGATGGTGATCAGCGATGTCATTTAACTGAGTTTGGAGGAGAAGTGGAAGTAGCGGGAGTCTGAGTCCCACTGTTGCAGAGGGAAAAAGAAAAAACGTTCTTTGGAGGAGGAGGAGGAATTCTTTTCACTTCACTTCCACTTCTCCTCCAAACTCCGTCAAATCGCTGATCACCATCTCCATGAGGTCACATATTAACTATGAATAAGTAACTCATACGACCCCGCTTCAAAATCACTGAACTGTCCCTTTAACATTGTCAGTGAACCGTGTGAATTTTTAAGAACAAAGTCCAAATTATGGTGAAAAGATTTCATAACGTCTAATCAGTTAATGAAGATAATGCGTGTACATGCGAGGAGTATCTGTATTCACGTTATTTCATGCTGTGTTTGATCAGGCAGTGTCAGAGATAAAGACTTTTTCTCACGAGAGGCCTGAAGACAAAGACAAAACCAAAATAAAGACGGCAAAGAGAACAGTGACAGGATGGTTTTAGTGCTGCGGCCTTCATCATTATTTGTATCCGCAGCATGTGGCGGTGATGGCAGACATTACATGAGCTCTATTAACATCAAAGGGTTGCGTTTAAATATTCATTTTTACAACATCGAGGAGCCATTTAGCATTTAAATGCGAAAAACCAAGTCTATCGGAAACCATATATTTGTTTTTATCTCTACGTTGATATTTGCACCGTTCAAGTTAATGAAGTCGAATCCATAATAGGAGAGGAAGTGGATTAAATTTTAAATATGTAAACGTCACAGAGAATATTCATCATTTCCAGAAATACCTGAAACACCTGATTTGCTAACTCTTGGATTTGCTCTGCTATGGCAGAAGAAAAAAACCCAACTGAGTCAGATTCAGGTTATTCAAGCGTCTCTCACCTCGTCCGGGTTTCGGATCGCTCAGCGCTATTTCACAAAAGAGCTGTCCTATTGTATTAAAATGAGCTAGTTCCTCGCAGACCTATATATATTAATATATATATATATATATATTTTATGCGCTTAGCTGTGCTTTGGGCAAAAATGACAACTTGCTTTTCGAGAGCTGATGGCTGTTTTTCCCCCCATTTTTGCCGAGACACAAGGGACGAGCATTACTTCCATCTCAGTGCCCATTTGTTGCCCTTCCAGTGATGTGTGACCCTGTTTTATTTGATTTCATTTGTTCACTTTCATCACCCTTATCCTCTTTGATTCACCAGAAATGGCCACGCGGAAAAAAGTTAGACGTCCATTTGAAATGGCACTGAGGGGGACTGGGGGACTGGGGGGCTGGGGGCTGGGGGGGGGGGGGTGGATAAGCCACTGTCATCATCTCTGAAAGCGGTTACTCTCTTAAACTCTCAGTTGTGAGGAAAATACCCATTCCAGCGTTTTAAAGTTTCGGATGACGGCATTGTCAGAGTTGTGAGAGTATACGGTATGTCGCAGGAATACGTGTGGTGAATATGTTCTCTCCTTCAACTAATAAATATGTCACTAAACCGGACATTATCCCGTAAATTCATTTCCTCTTTCAGTGTGAAAATTGGAAGTACGAGTCCTGCCAAGTAATCAGCGCCTGCGACTTTGTGATTAGCCGCCGAGGTGGCCGTGGGGCAGAGGGCAGGACGGCTGGCACGGTCCGCCGACCCCCCCCCCCCCCCCCCGGCTAACAAGCACGGGGCGTAATTAACAATTTAAGTCACCTTATTGGCTGCGTCTGCGCCCTTCACACTAGGCTCCCTCCGGACACAAGGTGGAACTGTCGCTCGTCCTCCCCGACATCTCATCAGGCAATTACGGACTGGCTCCTCACCAAAGGTAAAGGGATTAGACATGGAGGTAAAGCACAAAAAAAAGAACAGCAGACAAGGGCAAATAGGAACTGGCTGGCTGAATATCAGAGTCTCCAATTCTTTTCTTTTTTCGCTGCCTTTGAGAGGATGTGTGGCTGTCACTGAAGTCTGACTTTGTTTCATCCACCCCAAAAAATTAATCCTCCGAGAGCCGTCATATAATAATTACAAATCCCGGCGATAATTACGATAGCCACGCTAAGCCAGTTAGTTTAGAGATCAGACGACTGCGGCGTCGACGTGCGAGTATATTCCACCGACTCGTCCGAGTTGGCAAGCGGTCTCCTCAAAGTTGTTCGGAAGAGACTTTATCTTCCAGCTGGACACATCATCGGAGATGAACAATATTAAATAGACAACATCTGGGATGTTCCAAGAGGGAAGGCCTGCAGAAAGACCTCGAAAACATTTTTAAATTCATTGAATATGACTTTTTACTGACCAAAATATGAGCAAAATTCATTTTTCTTGGTTTGTGAAAGAGAGGAATTTCCACAACAGGATATCATAACTAACAAATACCGATGTTTCTCCATTTATAACTTCCCTTTCCACTCTTTCAACTGACGCGGTTTTGAATAAGAGTTTCATTTATGGTTTGATGATTGTACGTTTAGAGAAAACAAACACACACCATCCGTGGTGTGGCTGGATTTCCGTGAGATGCGTATAGATACATGCGATATGGACAGCACATTCAGACGGATGAGCGGTTGACGTCAACTGACGGCAGTTATCACAGCAAAGGAATGGTTGTCAGGAATATTGGTGTCGTATAGAGCCTTTAATTTACAGTGTGTCTCCGCTGGTGTCGTACTGTAAGAGCCTGAGGACGAGATGGGAGATATTTATACAAATGCCTGCGGGGAAAATTATGATTTTTGGACTTTAAAGAAATGAAATGTGAAGCATTTATGTTTGCTTAGTGTTAAATTCAATATTAAATTAATAATTCAATATTAAAACGATATTTCATTTGTCATTGTCGGAATACAACAAAACAGTGTCGGTGGCTCACACAGATTTTTACGACTACAATCGAAATCATAAAAATTCAAGTACAAAATTACAAAAATATAAATAACACAAATGGCGGCAATTTGAAAGGCGATGGGTAGAAGTGAGTCAATGAATACATAAATAATGAAAGCGGCGGGGTTTAAGTGCATGATACAGCAGTTATTGCAGTTTTAACATTGTATATTGCACAATGTTTTGTGCTTTTGCCACAAAATGAGGCGAAAATACAGTCATTTATTATTGTGAGAGTCCCAAAAAGTGGGGGCAAAAACTGAGGACTTTTCTTTGAAAGCTTCTTTAATCACTGGAAAATAAAAGTCCTTCTTACCAGTTAACCTTTGCTCTAATTCAGTCAAGCCACTACGGCGAATTACCGTTGTTACCACGGCTTCACGGCACCGTTGTGTCCAAAAGGAAGTCAATATCCCCCCCGAAACACCACAAACGAAAAACCCTTTGTCCCATTTCTGTCAAGCAGAGAGAACAGCCCATCCCCAGTGGACAGAGCGTCATGGCCGGCAGAGCGGTCCGTGTCGCTGATGCGGAGGGACACATGACCCCCCCCCACCCCACCTCGGACCACGCTGATCTGACTGCACCAGATGGGAGTGACTTCTTCCCCCCGCTCGTCCCCTCTCGTCCCCTCTCGTCCCTCTCTCCAGGCCCCTGTCACCCACCGCTGGAGGGACCCAGGGCAGCGTGTGTGTGTGTGTGTGTGTGTGTGTGTGGGGGGGGCAGGCTGTGCCACCAGGGAGTGCAGTGCGACCCTTGACCCCGACTGTTTCCCTCCGCCCCCGTCTCGTCCCTGTTGTTGCCGTACTCCATGCTCCCGTGAATGATTTCTAATGTCAAGGTGCTGGAACTCTGGAACCCCCCCCCCCCCCCACCCATCCTCCTCACAGAAGCACATGTGCGGCGCGAGAGGCGGCGGATAAGGTCGAACTCCTGCTGGCGCTCGGGCAGGAGGGTCTTTCGTTTGTGGACCTGAACAGGCAGCAGAAGTCATTCCAGCTCCGAGCTTAATAACGTCTCAGCTCCTCCGTGTCATTTTTCATCCACTCACTTCACACCCCCCCACCCCCCCCATCCTCCCACTCTGATAAATATTAACAAATGAATCAGACTTAATGCTCAAAATTAAGTGTCCCTGACCAGTCGTCATTAATAAGTTCTTTGGGTTTCCTCTTGTGCAATCTCATTAAGGAATTGTTCATAATTTATTACTGTTGACGCCCTAATAGCTTTTTAAAGGACTATTACAGAAAGTCCTCTGCTATTTTTTTTCCTACAATAGCCACAAGTCAAACTTAGAGGCTGCAGTGCCCGATATAAAACATTCTTAGGAGTCCTGTAAGGAGAAATATAAAATCACAATAGCTGCAAAAAGACACAATATACAGTCACACCCATAAGTATAAAACTGCTTTTTGAATTTTGATAGGCGTTCTGTCATTGTGCATTGTGACCATGAAGGGATGCGCATGGTCGGCGACAACACCCAGATAAAGTCTGTGGATATCAAACGGTGAACGATTGGTATTTAGGAGCCCGCCTACCAAAGAAACATTCCACACACCATTAAACCACCAAGGCGCCAGCCGGGGCTGTTGACACGAGGCAGACCGAGTCCCCGAGCTTCGCGCTCCCGACGCCAAATTCCGACCGCGACCATCTGTGCGCCCGAGCACGGATCAAGATTCATCGGGACCAGGCCACGGTTTGAACTTTCCAGTTTTGTCGGTGAGCCTGTTCCCCCGGCTCTCTGTTTTCATTCGCTGACCGGAGTGGAACCCGACAAGGCCTGCCGCTGGTCCCCCTGCCGTTTGTCCGAGGGCTCGACATGTTGTGAGATGCTCTTCTGCTCAGCGCGGTTGTGAAGCGTGGTTATGTAAGATACCGTGGCGCCTTTTCTGTCAGCGCTGCAGCATCCTCAGTACAATCTCCAGAGACCGCGGCGCGGGAGAATCCCGGGAGATGGGCAGTTTCAGAAAGCTGCTCGTCCGGCATCAGCAAACCGCGTCAACAATTTTTTTTCTTTCTCCATTCCCGCGCTTGGCGCGAACATCAGCCGAAGCTCCTCTGACCTGTATATGCTCTGAGTTTCATACATCGCCCTGCTCGCATTGATACGCAGGTATGCAGCTGTTCCTAATAAAGTGCTCGACGAGGCTCGAGCCTGCACTGTCCCTTGTGACTTGCAACAATTTGAAGAAAGATAAACTCTATATTCTATAGTTCTACTCTATATAACTACAGCATTCCTACTGTCCAGATTTCACAGAGGTTCATCAATCATCCGTTAAATCAAAAACTAAGCCCCTGAACGAATTTGCGACTCAAATCTGAATGTGAAAAATAAAACACTGTCGATTACGGCTAAAAAAATCGGCGCCGCGCTGTTTTTCGAATCGGACACCAATTCATCATCGTGGACGAGCGGGATCGTAATGAAATGATGCAGAGAGAATCGGGTCCGTCCTCCGTCCGTCAGCAATCTCCGTCGAGCAAAGAGCAAGAGGAAAAACGAGATCAAGCGGAGAAGCGAAGGTGAACGTTTGTCCTCCCCGTCAGAGAAGGAGGATGCCTCAGATAATGAGAGGGAGATCGGCGGCCTAGTGGCGCCAACCCCAAACTGAACAATTGACTGCTCCGTTTGTTTGCAGAGAGCTCTCTACATAATGAAGCAGCGGGGGGGGGGGGGGGGGGGGGGGGGGGAGACAGGAGCTACATTTGGGGGATTAGATAGTATCTGAATTATACAACTCATCCTTTTTGATTCCTTTACAGAAAGGCCCCAACCCGGTCTTTAAACGTATCTTCGCAGTTGATCGGAAAAAAAGGGGGGTTCATCTCCAAAGTGCAGTGATTTTCATGTTTTTTTTATTTCCAGATAAATCGGAGGATGACACGCTTCGCTGGCCGTAAACGAGGGCTGAGTCTCCTGCCGCGCTCGGGCCGCTGCGAGACCGCAGCCGCAGGCGGGCCGCTGCCGATGGCGACCCGGCGGCAGAGCGAGCGCGCTGATGGTCGGCGGGCGCAGTGTTTCCAGTGTTCACCGTCTTAGAGTCAATGGAACAGGGGCCCTGAGTGTCACGGCCATTTCTAAACACGTGTCTGCAGGAGACGCCCCATAAACTAAATGGACGCAGTCACCAGGTTTGAAAACCGAATGCGGAAGTACCTGAAGCCTACAATTCTCTGGAATGACCAGCAGGGGGCGACTGCACTGCTTGTTTCTATAGAAGTGAGATGAAAAAATGACTCTCTCTCCTGATTTATCACGTCATTAAAGTTCATGGATCAAGCTCTAGTTTCAATTCTTCTCCGATACAGCATGATGTTCATTTCTGTACATTTTGGTCTCGTTTGGAGTAAAAGAGACGATGAAGAGCCGCAGCGTGGATGTACAGTAGCGTGATTGACAGCTGCTACCATCCAAACGGTGCATGGTTGCAAGTGTGGGTCGGCGGCTAAATGCTAAACTCTAGGCTTCAAAACAGCAGCTCACAAACCAATGGGCGACGTCGCGGCTGAGATAAGAACTAAGTCCAGTTGTTCCTGATCTAACGCCTCTGGATCCCCTCGAAATATGTCAAAAATACTGCCCTTCTGTTGTAAAGTTGAATTTTTTTTGGAGAACCATATATCCATACACATCAATCCAATGTTCCCGAGTTTATTGCAAGACTGGCGTGTCTGGCTTTGACATGTGCATTGTTCTCCAGTTATTCAGATATCGAACACGCGCTAATTCTATCTGCCCGTGAATTATGGCTAAAAAATGCCCCCCAAATATCTTAATCAGAAAGCTCATTCATCCAGGTCATAGTTATCCAACGGCATTGAATCATCAGGAGCAATTGTTGTAGATTCTTGAGGATGTTTCTGGGAACTAAAGAAGCTAAACCAAGGACTAAGTCCAGTTGTTCCTGATTCAACACCCCTGGATCCCCTTTAAACATGTCAAAAATGCAGCATTTGAATTTCAAAATAGGCTCTTCTATTGTAACGTTGAATCTTTGGGGGAAACCAACAGCAGCTTTACGTATATCCATACGTATCAATCCAATATTCCTACGTTTATTGCAGGACTGGCATGTCTGGCTCTGATATGTGCATTGTTTTCCATACATCAGATATCAAAACCCAAACTCGATCAATCATTTTCAAGGATCCGCGCGGTTTTTCATTAATAAGCAGGGGAAAAAAAATGTTTAGGGCTGGGGGGAAAAAAAATTGCTGCAGTCAGCAGCACCCATCGAATCCCACAACATATCCCATTCAAATACATGATGAAGCAGAGGGAGACTATAGATTAGCCAGCCAGCGCAGTGTTCATTTTTCACACCGCTCCCCACCGCGAAGCCGCAAACTGGCTCCCACGCACTAGAACCTGGGTGTGTCGGTACATTATCTGCTGCTTGGTTGGTGATTTAAAATGAATCCAACTTTGCACACACACACACACACACAGACACACACACACACATTTCCGCGAGGTAGACATTATTACCCGGGTGCACTAGACCCAGGCCCCCGACACAGCTAAACCTCGGAGTGGGTGACAACATAAGTGATGAGCAGCGAGCGGGCGCTCGCAGGCAAGTTGGCGACGAGTGACGTCTTCATTTCGCCATCAATTCCTGAAAGACCAACGGTGACGCCCCTTAACTGAGACATTTGAGGCGCCCCTCGAGCATTCCCGCTCACGGCCAATTCCATCACTCGCTCTATCCTGCGCGCTTCAGGCCCCGAATTAGAAAAGGTCTCCGCGAGGGGCTGTTTCTCCGGGGAGACGCAGATGCGCAGGTCCGTCTTTGTTTAGAGACTTCCCATCCACGTAATGACTGCACCTTATTATTTTTTCATCTTTCTCGCAGCCAAGGGAAGGGACCGTGATGGAATCCGAATCAATCCGTCAGATGGCCGCGCGCCGCAAAGAAAAGCCAATTGCATTCCGGCAGCACGCGCAGCAGCGCCGCGTTCACTCACCAGGCAAAATCGGAGCCTTGAGGAGATTACAAATTGGAGAAAGCAATTGAGTCTAGAGCAAGATTCCCATTCAATTCCAGTTTAATTAGATCTCCAGCCTCTAACTGACTTTCTAATTTTTCAATTAGCAATCAACATTAGCTTTCCTTTTTTTCCCACCCCCTTACTTCTTCTCCCTGAGACCATATCACATTCAGACTTGCTAATCTGCTTAAGTGAGAGACCAAGACAGCAGCAACTGTAATGAGAGGAAAAGAGTTCCTATAGAAACGTTTCAGTGTGTGTGTGTGATCTTTTTGGGGGGTAATTATCAGTCACTCCGACGGAACGACATTATTTAGCAAGTGCTTGTCGCCGAGCGCGACCGGACCAGCCATGGAACCTCTCCGCTGCCCTGACTGCATCAGTGCACATTGTGGTGTGAAACACTGGCTCTCACTGAGCATCCTAGAAAACTCATCAGCGCGTTAATTAACCCACAATTATGGCACAGAAACACTTCAACGAGCACCAGCGTCATGGGCGAGACGATGAATGCGGGCGAATTCTAAAGCATCCGTCGGAAAACCCGTTTAAAAATGCACAATGCGCTGGATTCCAGAGGCAACCCGCCGCGACGTCGCCCGTTGGTTACTGAGCTCCTGTGCTGAAGCCTCCGGTTTGATGTCATGGCCGGCGCCATCTTGTTTTTTTTCGAAACCCGATAAGATAAGATAAGATAAGATAAGAAGCCCGCATTGTCACTGTCAGTGCCCGGAGAAAGAGACAGCGTTGCACACATTCGTACGCAGTCAACCACATTCCACGTCGCGTTTCCAACATTCGTCATACAACATAAAACATTAAAAACAAGGGCAGGTAGGTTACCATATCTGGAGGAGCAGGGGGTGGGGCCTGACTGGTGAGCTCGTCCACCTGCACCTGCACCTCATAGACGGTACCAGCTGTCAATCACACAGTAGCCACGCCCCACTGCCCACGGCCCTTTATCGTCTACGTGACCGTGAGTGGACCATCGTCTTCTGAAATGAACCTCATGCTGTATTGAGGCAAACTGGAAACTAGAGATATGAACCATAGACTCCTCAGGGAAACGTTTACTGACGACATCAATCAATAGACTTCTATAGAGACAAGCGGAGCAGGCGCCCTCTGCTGGTCATTCCAGGAAGAAGAACAGATTTGGGATTTGAAATATTTAGGATGATTGTTTCGAGAATTCTTCATCCCCATCATAATTGATGTTTTTAATTTTTTTTTTTTTAAAACAAAGTTATGACAGTGGATAGTGGGGGAACCATGTAAGCCACTGGAGGAACATGTGACCACGAGTGATTTTGTATTTGGGTCCCAGCGAAAGAACATTACGTGTGTCAAACCCAAAGTATTTCCCCTCATTAGCTGTGGGAAATGTCACCGGTCCGGAGGGCAGTGAAGGCCCAGTGTAACATTTCTTCTGACGGGGGGGGGGGGGGGGGGGGGGGGTCTCGCTGTCTCTTTGCGGCGAACCACCCACAGTGAGTAAATTCGCGCTCAACAGCCTCACGCGCCGCTGATCGGCTGCTACAGTGGCGAGGGGGAAGGAGCCTCATTGGAATCGGACCGAAGGATCATTTTAATTGGACAGTGGGACGAGTCCAGTGCTGTTGGTGCAAAGAAGAAAAGAAAAAAAGTGACAGACTTCTCAGTTCCCTCGTGCTACATTCAAGGACATACACATGGATTAAGATCTCACTGTGCACAAGAACTATACTAATGGGGGGGGGGGGATAAATCCCTCATTTGTGTGTTTGCATTTCACCGGCCTGTGTTTGGAGAAGGCTTTCAGCAGCGAGGGGCAGTCTCCCCGGTGGCGTGGTCTCCTCGGGGAGCGCGGCGAAGCTCCGAAATAACACAATTTCCAAGTGTTTCGGCTGGCGCGGTAATGCCGGCAATTATCTCAGAGTCGCCGTGAGGGCCGGACTCGTCCATCCCTCCGGGACAGCTGTGCGTATGTGCGCTCACAACAGACGAAGCTGCTCCCTGGATACCTGCAGACGATACCGACGCCGTCACATCACATTGTGGCGCTGATATTAGTTGCGTCCGTATATCGACTATTACCATACGACGGAGATAAAGGCCACGTGACGCAGCAGCGGCCCTCAGCTCTGTACATATTTGCTCACACTTGGCTCGGTGTTTCCTTCCAGCTTTTGGCTGAGCCGTTCGGCTTATCCTCCGAGGTTGGTGGTGGGTGGGGGGCTGGCGGGTGGAGGCAATCCCGGCTGACACTGGACAGAAGGAACAGGTCGTCGATCCGTCTCTCATTGACATAGAGACAAACAACCGTTCATATTTAGAGTCACACAGCTCAGAACACAGATCGTCCACTGTTCCACCGCTCCACGTGCGTCTCATGTCTCCTATTTCGTGTCCTCCGTTCTCCACTCGACCTCGACCTCCATCCGGTTGGCGACCTCGCTCATCGCTGTTTAGAGGAGCAGCCGAGAGATGCGGGACGGCGTGCGCGTGGACGGGGGCACATAAGAGCCACGAGATGAAACCACCCAGAGTCATGGGTGCACATGACTCCAATGCCAGATGGAGCATGAAGATATTCGGACACGAACCTCGTGGTGTTAAAGGTTTAGGCATCAAGGCATATTGATTATGCTCATCTGATTACGGCGGCTCACGGTGTTTTCAGTGGCGCAGATTGGGTCGACTGAAAATCTCGGGGTGGCACACCAAAACCCAAAGCCATAACTGAATTTCATGATTTCCATTTTGCCGTTGTAGTTGGATTTTGTTTATTTGAGTCAGTTTTTTGTTACCTTAGTTATGAAATGCTCTTTTTCTCCATCTTACCTTCATCTGGGTCCTGCTCCTTCAAACTCGTGACACTTAGACCTAACCATACTATTTACGTTACTATTATAAAAAATATACTTTATTGATGGATAGTATCCAATGTGAAATATCAGATAGAAGCATTTTAACACCATGTTGCATATTATGCATTTGCTTCTGCAACTCTCCGGGGTGGGGGGTGGGGGGGCAGTGATCACCCACACCCATACAACATTAATATTTCGGCCTGAATTGTTGTCACGGTGCATACAGTATACGCAGAGAAACTGAATTTGCAAAGTAGAAATAATCTAAAGCTCAGACCACTTCATCAAAAATACTTTCTCAATTTGACCGGCTCGGATTTCCTTCGGGGGCCAATTTAGGGGCCCCCTCTTCGTTTAGAGAGAGAGGGAGAGAGAGAGAGAGATATTGCACGGCATAATTCTCATACAATAATTATATTGGCGCGCCGTAACATGACAGTAATATGGGGAGGAGTGATGGTGATGTGTCCCAGTCACATCATTTCTGGGCAAACGTATTCCCAGTCGGTCTAGTTAGGAGCAGGGAAATTGCCTTGAAATTGTTACCTCATTGCAAATAACAGTAATAAGGTGGTGGAGATGAATAACTGTCGTGGCACTGAGGGGTTCTAACTGTAAACAAAGCCATATATTACAGTAATGTTCCTGTGTGGGATTTTGCCACACAGGAACATTACTGGGGTTCCTACAGGGTGAATGTGCCTCTGCGACTCGGTTATTAGCCGAGGAAACAGTTATTTGTGGCGTGTGGTCTCGTTGTATATTACATGTGATGGCGATGTTTTCATTTAGGTGAATTAATACACTTTAACCATTCGTTGGTTTTCAAGAATGTGCCGCTGAGAGGATATTAACTAATCAACACGCTGCTGTGAAAATATGACTTTATTTACTGTTGCTTCATTTCCATCTTGAATGTGTATTGAGGAATTTGTGTTTTTATTTGATACTGAACCATATTTAGACAACGCACT